>NW_026690095.1:0-300000 GCF_943734765.1 Anopheles ziemanni
GAATCACCTTCTACGTTGTTTGGATGCGGTAGGAAATACGTAGAAAGTGTTTCGAATCACCTTCTACGTTGTTTGGATGCGGTAGGAAATACGTAGAAAGTGTTTCGAATCACCTTCTACGTTGTTTGGATGCGGTAGGAATTACGTAGAAAGTGTTTCGAATCACCTTCTACGTTGTTTGGATGCGGTAGGAAATACGTAGAAAGTGTTTCGAATCACCTTCTACGTTGTTTGGATGCGGTAGGAAATACGTAGAAAGTACTTTGAATCACCTTCTACGGTGTTTGAATGCGGTAGGAATTACGTAGAAAGTGTTTCGAATCACCTTCTACGTTGTTTGGATGCGGTAGGAAATACGTAGAAAGTACTTTGAATCACCTTCTACGGTGTTTGAATGCGGTAGGAATTACGTAGAAAGTGTTTCGAATCACCTTCTACGTTGTTTGGATGCGGTAGGAAATACGTAGAAAGTGCTTCGAATCACCTTCTACGTTGTTTGGATGCGGTAGGAATTACGTTGAAAGTGTTTCGAATCACCTTCTACGTTGTTTGGATGCGGTAGGAAATACGTAGAAAGTACTTTGAATCACCTTCTACGTTGTTTGAATGCGGTAGGAATTACGTAGAAAGTGTTTCGAATCACCTTCTACGTTGTTTGGATTTGGTAGGAATTACGTAGAAAGTGTTTCGAATCACCTTCTACGTTGTTTGGATGCGGTAGGAAATACGTAGAAAGTGTTTCGAATCACCTTCTACGTTGTTTGGATGCGGTAGGAAATACGTAAAAAGTACTTTGAATCACCTTCTACGGTGTTTGAATGCGGTAGGAATTACGTAGAAAGTGTTTCGAATCACCTTCTACGTTGTTTGGATGCGGTAGGAAATACGTAGAAAGTGCTTCGAATCACCTTCTACGTTGTTTGGATTTGGTAGGAATTACGTAGAAAGTGTTTCGAATCACCTTCTACGTTGTTTGGATGCGGTAGGAAATACGTAGAAAGTGTTTCGAATCACCTTCTACGTTGTTTGGATGCGGTAGGAAATACGTAGAAAGTACTTTGAATCACCTTCTACGGTGTTTGAATGCGGTAGGAATTACGTAGAAAGTGTTTCGAATCACCTTCTACGTTGTTTGGATGCGGTAGGAAATACGTAGAAAGTGCTTCGAATCACCTTCTACGTTGTTTGGATGCGGTAGGAATTACGTTGAAAGTGTTTCGAATCACCTTCTACGTTGTTTGGATGCGGTAGGAAATACGTAGAAAGTACTTTGAATCACCTTCTACGGTGTTTGAATGCGGTAGGAAATACGTAGAAAGTGTTTCGAATCACCTTCTACGTTGTTTGGATTTGGTAGGAATTACGTAGAAAGTGTTTCGAATCACCTTCTACGTTGTTTGGATGCGGTAGGAAATACGTAGAAAGTGTTTCGAATCACCTTCTACGTTGTTTGGATGCGGTAGGAATTACGTAGAAGGTGATTCGAATCACCTTCTACGTTGTTTGGATGCGGTAGGAAATACGTAGAAAGTGTTTCGAATCACCTTCTACGTTGTTTGGATGCGGTAGGAAATACGTAGAAAGTGTTTCGAATCACCTTCTACGTTGTTTGGATGCGGTAGGAAATACGTAGAAAGTGTTTCGAATCACCTTCTACGTTGTTTGGATGCGGTAGGAAATACGTAGAAAGTGTTTCGAATCACCTTCTACGTTGTTTGGATGCGGTAGGAAATACGTAGAAAGTGTTTCGAATCACCTTCTACGTTGTTTGGATGCGGTAGGAAATACGTAGAAAGTGTTTCGAATCACCTTCTACGTTGTTTGGATTTGGTAGGAACTACGTAGAAAGTGCTTCGAATCACCTTCTACGTTGTTTGGATGCGGTAGGAAATACGTAGAAAGTACTTTGAATCACCTTCTACGTTGTTTGGATGCGGTAGGAAATACGTAGAAAGTGTTTCGAATCACCTTCTACGTTGTTTGGATGCGGTAGGAAATACGTAGAAAGTGTTTCGAATCACCTTCTACGTTGTTTGGATGCGGTAGGAAATACGTAGAAAGTGTTTCGAATCACCTTCTACGTTGTTTGGATTTGGTAGGAACTACGTAGAAAGTGTTTCGAATCACCTTCTACGTTGTTTGGATGCGGTAGGAAATACGTAGAAAGTACTTTGAATCACCTTCTACGTTGTTTGGATGCGGTAGGAAATACGTAGAAAGTGTTTCGAATCACCTTCTACGTTGTTTGGATGCGGTAGGAAATACGTAGAAAGTGTTTCGAATCACCTTCTACGTTGTTTGGATGCGGTAGGAAATACGTAGAAAGTGTTTCGAATCACCTTCTACGTTGTTTGGATTTGGTAGGAACTACGTAGAAAGTGTTTCGAATCACCTTCTACGTTGTTTGGATGCGGTAGGAAATACGTAGAAAGTGTTTCGAATCACCTTCTACGTTGTTTGGATGCGGTAGGAAATACGTAGAAAGTGTTTCGAATCACCTTCTACGTTGTTTGGATGCGGTAGGAAATACGTAGAAAGTACTTTGAATCACCTTCTACGGTGTTTGAATGCGGTAGGAAATACGTAGAAAGTGTTTCGAATCACCTTCTACGTTGTTTGGATTTGGTAGGAACTACGTAGAAAGTGTTTCGAATCACCTTCTACGTTGTTTGGATGCGGTAGGAAATACGTAGAAAGTGTTTCGAATCACCTTCTACGTTGTTTGGATGCGGTAGGAAATACGTAGAAAGTGTTTCGAATCACCTTCTACGTTGTTTGGATTTGGTAGGAATTACGTAGAAAGTGTTTCGAATCACCTTCTACGTTGTTTGGATGCGGTAGGAAATACGTAGAAAGTGTTTCGAATCACCTTCTACGTTGTTTGGATGCGGTAGGAAATACGTAGAAAGTGTTTCGAATCACCTTCTACGTTGTTTGGATGCGGTAGGAAATACGTAGAAAGTGTTTCGAATCACCTTCTACGTTGTTTGGATTTGGTAGGAACTACGTAGAAAGTGTTTCGAATCACCTTCTACGTTGTTTGGATGCGGTAGGAAATACGTAGAAAGTGTTTCGAATCACCTTCTACGTTGTTTGGATGCGGTAGGAAATACGTAGAAAGTGTTTCGAATCACCTTCTACGTTGTTTGGATGCGGTAGGAAATACGTAGAAAGTACTTTGAATCACCTTCTACGGTGTTTGAATGCGGTAGGAAATACGTAGAAAGTGTTTCGAATCACCTTCTACGTTGTTTGGATTTGGTAGGAACTACGTAGAAAGTGTTTCGAATCACCTTCTACGTTGTTTGGATGCGGTAGGAAATACGTAGAAAGTGTTTCGAATCACCTTCTACGTTGTTTGGATGTGGTAAGAATTACGTAGAAAGTGTTTCGAATCACCTTCTACGTTGTTTGGATGCGGTAGGAAATACGTAGAAAGTGTTTCGAATCACCTTCTACGTTGTTTGGATGCGGTAGGAAATACGTAGAAAGTGTTTCGAATCACCTTCTACGTTGTTTGGATGCGGTAGGAAATACGTAGAAAGTACTTTGAATCACCTTCTACGTTGTTTGGATGCGGTAGGAAATACGTAGAAAGTGTTTCGAATCACCTTCTACGTTGTTTGGATGCGGTAGGAAATACGTAGAAAGTGTTTCGAATCACCTTCTACGATGTTTGGATGCGGTAGGAAATACGTAGAAAGTGTTTCGAATCACCTTCTACGTTGTTTGGATTTGGTAGGAACTACGTAGAAAGTGTTTCGAATCACCTTCTACGTTGTTTGGATGCGGTAGGAAATACGTAGAAAGTGTTTCGAATCACCTTCTACGTTGTTTGGATGCGGTAGGAAATACGTAGAAAGTGTTTCGAATCACCTTCTACGTTGTTTGGATTTGGTAGGAACTACGTAGAAAGTGTTTCGAATCACCTTCTACGTTGTTTGGATGCGGTAGGAAATACGTAGAAAGTACTTTGAATCACCTTCTACGTTGTTTGGATGCGGTAGGAAATACGTAGAAAGTGTTTCGAATCACCTTCTACGTTGTTTGGATGCGGTAGGAAATACGTAGAAAGTGTTTCGAATCACCTTCTACGTTGTTTGGATGCGGTAGGAAATACGTAGAAAGTGTTTCGAATCACCTTCTACGTTGTTTGGATTTGGTAGGAACTACGTAGAAAGTGTTTCGAATCACCTTCTACGTTGTTTGGATGCGGTAGGAAATACGTAGAAAGTACTTTGAATCACCTTCTACGTTGTTTGGATGCGGTAGGAAATACGTAGAAAGTGTTTCGAATCACCTTCTACGTTGTTTGGATTTGGTAGGAACTACGTAGAAAGTGTTTCGAATCACCTTCTACGTTGTTTGGATGCGGTAGGAAATACGTAGAAAGTGTTTCGAATCACCTTCTACGTTGTTTGGATTTGGTAGGAACTACGTAGAAAGTGTTTCGAATCACCTTCTACGTTGTTTGGATGCGGTAGGAAATACGTAGAAAGTACTTTGAATCACCTTCTACGTTGTTTGGATGCGGTAGGAAATACGTAGAAAGTGTTTCGAATCACCTTCTACGTTGTTTGGATGCGGTAGGAAATACGTAGAAAGTGTTTCGAATCACCTTCTACGTTGTTTGGATGCGGTAGGAAATACGTAGAAAGTGATTCGAAACACTTTCTACGTTGTTTGGATTTGGTAGGAACTACGTAGAAAGTGTTTCGAATCACCTTCTACGTTGTTTGGATGCGGTAGGAAATACGTAGAAAGTACTTTGAATCACCTTCTACGTTGTTTGGATGCGGTAGGAAATACGTAGAAAGTGTTTCGAATCACCTTCTACGTTGTTTGGATGCGGTAGGAAATACGTAGAAAGTGTTTCGAATCACCTTCTACGTTGTTTGGATTTGGTAGGAACTACGTAGAAAGTGTTTCGAATCACCTTCTACGTTGTTTGGATGCGGTAGGAAATACGTAGAAAGTACTTTGAATCACCTTCTACGTTGTTTGGATGCGGTAGGAAATACGTAGAAAGTGTTTCGAATCACCTTCTACGTTGTTTGGATGCGGTAGGAAATACGTAGAAAGTGTTTCGAATCACCTTCTACGTTGTTTGGATGCGGTAGGAAATACGTAGAAAGTGTTTCGAATCACCTTCTACGTTGTTTGGATTTGGTAGGAACTACGTAGAAAGTGTTTCGAATCACCTTCTACGTTGTTTGGATGCGGTAGGAAATACGTAGAAAGTGTTTCGAATCACCTTCTACGTTGTTTGGATTTGGTAGGAACTACGTAGAAAGTGTTTCGAATCACCTTCTACGTTGTTTGGATGCGGTAGGAAATACGTAGAAAGTACTTTGAATCACCTTCTACGTTGTTTGGATGCGGTAGGAAATACGTAGAAAGTGTTTCGAATCACCTTCTACGTTGTTTGGATGCGGTAGGAAATACGTAGAAAGTGTTTCGAATCACCTTCTACGTTGTTTGGATGCGGTAGGAAATACGTAGAAAGTGTTTCGAATCACCTTCTACGTTGTTTGGATTTGGTAGGAACTACGTAGAAAGTGTTTCGAATCACCTTCTACGTTGTTTGGATGCGGTAGGAAATACGTAGAAAGTACTTTGAATCACCTTCTACGTTGTTTGGATGCGGTAGGAAATACGTAGAAAGTGTTTCGAATCACCTTCTACGTTGTTTGGATGCGGTAGGAAATACGTAGAAAGTACTTTGAATCACCTTCTACGTTGTTTGGATGCGGTAGGAAATACGTAGAAAGTGTTTCGAATCACCTTCTACGTTGTTTGGATGCGGTAGGAAATACGTAGAAAGTGTTTCGAATCACCTTCTACGTTGTTTGGATGCGGTAGGAAATACGTAGAAAGTGTTTCGAATCACCTTCTACGTTGTTTGGATGCGGTAGGAAATACGTAGAAAGTGTTTCGAATCACCTTCTACGTTGTTTGGATGCGGTAGGAAATACGTAGAAAGTGTTTCGAATCACCTTCTACGTTGTTTGGATTTGGTAGGAACTACGTAGAAAGTGTTTCGAATCACCTTCTACGTTGTTTGGATGCGGTAGGAAATACGTAGAAAGTGTTTCGAATCACCTTCTACGTTGTTTGGATTTGGTAGGAACTACGTAGAAAGTGTTTCGAAACACCTTCTACGTTGTTTGGATGCGGTAGGAAATACGTAGAAAGTACTTTGAATCACCTTCTACGGTGTTTGAATGCGGTAGGAATTACGTAGAAAGTGTTTCGAATCACCTTCTACGTTGTTTGGATTTGGTAGGAATTACGTAGAAAGTGTTTCGAATCACCTTCTACGTTGTTTGGATGCGGTAGGAAATACGTAGAAAGTGTTTCGAATCACCTTCTACGTTGTTTGGATGCGGTAGGAAATACGTAGAAAGTGTTTCGAATCACCTTCTACGTTGTTTGGATGCGGTAGGAAATACGTAGAAAGTACTTTGAATCACCTTCTACGTTGTTTGGATGCGGTAGGAAATACGTAGAAAGTGTTTCGAATCACCTTCTACGTTGTTTGGATGCGGTAGGAAATACGTAGAAAGTGTTTCGAATCACCTTCTACGTTGTTTGGATGCGGTAGGAAATACGTAGAAAGTGTTTCGAATCACCTTCTACGTTGTTTGGATTTGGTAGGAACTACGTAGAAAGTGTTTCGAATCACCTTCTACGTTGTTTGGATGCGGTAGGAAATACGTAGAAAGTACTTTGAATCACCTTCTACGGTGTTTGAATGCGGTAGGAATTACGTAGAAAGTGTTTCGAATCACCTTCTACGTTGTTTGGATGCGGTAGGAAATACGTAGAAAGTGTTTCGAATCACCTTCTACGTTGCTTGGATGCGGTAGGAAATACGTAGAAAGTACTTTGAATCACCTTCTACGTTGTTTGAATGCGGTAGGAATTACGTAGAAAGTGCTTCGAATCACCTTCTACGTTGTTTGGATGCGGTAGGAAATACGTAGAAAGTACTTTGAATCACCTTCTACGGTGTTTGAATGCGGTAGGAATTACGTAGAAAGTGCTTCGAATCACCTTCTACGTTGTTTGGATGCGGTAGGAATTACGTAGAAAGTGTTTCGAATCACCTTCTACGTTGTTTGGATGCGGTAGGAAATACGTAGAAAGTGTTTCGAATCACCTTCTACGTTGTTTGGATGCGGTAGGAAATACGTAGAAAGTACTTTGAATCACCTTCTACGGTGTTTGAATGCGGTACTAATTACGTAGAAAGTGTTTCGAATCACCTTCTACGTTGTTTGGATGCGGTAGGAAATACGTAGAAAGTACTTTGAATCACCTTCTACGGTGTTTGAATGCGGTAGGAATTACGTAGAAAGTGTTTCGAATCACCTTCTACGTTGTTTGGATGCGGTAGGAAATACGTAGAAAGTGTTTCGAATCACCTTCTACGTTGCTTGGATGCGGTAGGAAATACGTAGAAAGTACTTTGAATCACCTTCTACGTTGTTTGAATGCGGTAGGAATTACGTAGAAAGTGCTTCGAATCACCTTCTACGTTGTTTGGATGCGGTAGGAAATACGTAGAAAGTACTTTGAATCACCTTCTACGGTGTTTGAATGCGGTAGGAATTACGTAGAAAGTACTTTGAATCACCTTCTACGTTGTTTGAATGCGGTAGGAATTACGTAGAAAGTGTTTCGAATCACCTTCTACGTTGTTTGGATGCGGTAGGAAATACGTAGAAAGTGTTTCGAATCACCTTCTACGTTGTTTGGATGCGGTAGGAAATACGTAGAAAGTACTTTGAATCACCTTCTACGGTGTTTGAATGCGGTACTAATTACGTAGAAAGTGTTTCGAATCATCTTCTACGTTGTTTGGATGCGGTAGGAAATACGTAGAAAGTACTTTGAATCACCTTCTACGGTGTTTGAATGCGGTAGGAATTACGTAGAAAGTGTTTCGAATCACCTTCTACGTTGTTTGGATTTGGTAGGAATTACGTAGAAAGTGTTTCGAATCACCTTCTACGTTGTTTGGATGCGGTAGGAAATACGTTGAAAGTGTTTCGAATCACCTTCTACGTTGTTTGGATGCGGTAGGAAATACGTAGAAAGTACTTTGAATCACCTTCTACGTTGTTTGAATGCGGTAGGAATTACGTAGAAAGTGTTTCGAATCACCTTCTACGTTGTTTGGATGCGGTAGGAAATACGTAGAAAGTGCTTCGAATCACCTTCTACGTTGTTTGGATGCGGTAGGAATTACGTTGAAAGTGTTTCGAATCACCTTCTACGTTGTTTGGATGCGGTAGGAAATACGTAGAAAGTACTTTGAATCACCTTCTACGTTGTTTGAATGCGGTAGGAATTACGTAGAAAGTGTTTCGAATCACCTTCTACGTTGTTTGGATGTGGTAGGAATTACGTAGAAAGTGTTTCGAATCACCTTCTACGTTGTTTGGATGCGGTAGGAAATACGTAGAAAGTGTTTCGAATCACCTTCTACGTTGTTTGGATGCGGTAGGAAATACGTAGAAAGTACTTTGAATCACCTTCTACGTTGTTTGAATGCGGTAGGAATTACGTAGAAAGTGTTTCGAATCACCTTCTACGTTGTTTGGATGCGGTAGGAAATACGTAGAAAGTACTTTGAATCACCTTCTACGGTGTTTGAATGCGGTAGGAATTACGTAGAAAGTGCTTCGAATCACCTTCTACGTTGTTTGGATGCGGTAGGAATTACGTTGAAAGTGTTTCGAATCACCTTCTACGTTGTTTGGATGCGGTAGGAAATACGTAGAAAGTACTTTGAATCACCTTCTACGTTGTTTGAATGCGGTAGGAATTACGTAGAAAGTGTTTCGAATCACCTTCTACGTTGTTTGGATGCGGTAGGAAATACGTAGAAAGTACTTTGAATCACCTTCTACGTTGTTTGAATGCGGTAGGAATTACGTAGAAAGTGTTTCGAATCACCTTCTACGTTGTTTGGATGCGGTAGGAAATACGTAGAAAGTGCTTCGAATCACCTTCTACGTTGTTTGGATGCGGTAGGAATTACGTTGAAAGTGTTTCGAATCACCTTCTACGTTGTTTGGATGCGGTAGGAAATACGTAGAAAGTACTTTGAATCACCTTCTACGTTGTTTGAATGCGGTAGGAATTACGTAGAAAGTGTTTCGAATCACCTTCTACGTTGTTTGGATGCGGTAGGAAATACGTAGAAAGTGCTTCGAATCACCTTCTACGTTGTTTGGATGCGGTAGGAATTACGTAGAAAGTGTTTCGAATCACCTTCTACGTTGTTTGGATGCGGTAGGAAATACGTAGAAAGTGTTTCGAATCACCTTCTACGTTGTTTGGATGCGGTAGGAAATACGTAGAAAGTACTTTGAATCACCTTCTACGGTGTTTGAATGCGGTAGGAATTACGTAGAAAGTGCTTCGAATCACCTTCTACGTTGTTTGGATGCGGTAGGAAATACGTAGAAAGTACTTTGAATCACCTTCTACGTTGTTTGAATGCGGTAGGAATTACGTAGAAAGTGTTTCGAATCACCTTCTACGTTGTTTGGATGCGGTAGGAAATACGTAGAAAGTGCTTCGAATCACCTTCTACGTTGTTCGGATGCGGTAGGAATTACGTTGAAAGTGTTTCGAATCACCTTCTACGTTGTTTGGATGCGGTAGGAAATACGTAGAAAGTACTTTGAATCACCTTCTACGTTGTTTGAATGCGGTAGGAATTACGTAGAAAGTGTTTCGAATCACCTTCTACGTTGTTTGGATGCGGTAGGAAATACGTAGAAAGTGCTTCGAATCACCTTCTACGTTGTTTGGATGCGGTAGGAATTACGTAGAAAGTGTTTCGAATCACCTTCTACGTTGTTTGGATGCGGTAGGAAATACGTAGAAAGTGTTTCGAATCACCTTCTACGTTGTTTGGATGCGGTAGGAAATACGTAGAAAGTACTTTGAATCACCTTCTACGGTGTTTGAATGCGGTAGGAATTACGTAGAAAGTGCTTCGAATCACCTTCTACGTTGTTTGGATGCGGTAGGAAATACGTAGAAAGTACTTTGAATCACCTTCTACGTTGTTTGAATGCGGTAGGAATTACGTAGAAAGTGTTTCGAATCACCTTCTACGTTGTTTGGATGCGGTAGGAAATACGTAGAAAGTGCTTCGAATCACCTTCTACGTTGTTTGGATGCGGTAGGAATTACGTTGAAAGTGTTTCGAATCACCTTCTACGTTGTTTGGATGCGGTAGGAAATACGTAGTAAGTACTTTGAATCACCTTCTACGTTGTTTGAATGCGGTAGGAATTACGTAGAAAGTGTTTCGAATCACCTTCTACGTTGTTTGGATGCGGTAGGAAATACGTAGAAAGTGCTTCGAATCACCTTCTACGTTGTTTGGATGCGGTAGGAAATACGTAGAAAGTGCTTCGAATCACCTTCTACGTTGTTTGAATGCGGTAGGAATTACGTAGAAAGTGTTTCGAATCACCTTCTACGTTGTTTGGATGCGGTAGGAAATACGTAGAAAGTGCTTCGAATCACCTTCTACGTTGTTTGGATGCGGTAGGAATTACGTTGAAAGTGTTTCGAATCACCTTCTACGTTGTTTGGATGCGGTAGGAAATACGTAGAAAGTACTTTGAATCACCTTCTACGTTGTTTGAATGCGGTAGGAATTACGTAGAAAGTGTTTCGAATCACCTTCTACGTTGTTTGGATGCGGTAGGAAATACGTAGAAAGTACTTTGAATCACCTTCTACGTTGTTTGAATGCGGTAGGAATTACGTAGAAAGTGTTTCGAATCACCTTCTACGTTGTTTGGATGCGGTAGGAAATACGTAGAAAGTGCTTCGAATCACCTTCTACGTTGTTTGGATGCGGTAGGAATTACGTTGAAAGTGTTTCGAATCACCTTCTACGTTGTTTGGATTTGGTAGGAATTACGTAGAAAGTGTTTCGAATCACCTTCTACGTTGTTTGAATGCGGTAGGAATTACGTAGAAAGTGTTTCGAATCACCTTCTACGTTGTTTGGATGCGGTAGGAAATACGTAGAAAGTACTTTGAATCACCTTCTACGGTGTTTGAATGCGGTAGGAATTACGTAGAAAGTGTTTCGAATCACCTTCTACGTTGTTTGGATGCGGTAGGAAATACGTAGAAAGTGCTTCGAATCACCTTCTACGTTGTTTGGATGCGGTAGGAAATACGTAGAAAGTACTTTGAATCACCTTCTACGTTGTTTGAATGCGGTAGGAATTACGTAGAAAGTGTTTCGAATCACCTTCTACGTTGTTTGGATGCGGTAGGAAATACGTAGAAAGTGCTTCGAATCACCTTCTACGTTGTTCGGATGCGGTAGGAATTACGTTGAAAGTGTTTCGAATCACCTTCTACGTTGTTTGGATGCGGTAGGAAATACGTAGAAAGTACTTTGAATCACCTTCTACGTTGTTTGAATGCGGTAGGAATTACGTAGAAAGTGTTTCGAATCACCTTCTACGTTGTTTGGATGCGGTAGGAAATACGTAGAAAGTGCTTCGAATCACCTTCTACGTTGTTTGGATGCGGTAGGAATTACGTAGAAAGTGTTTCGAATCACCTTCTACGTTGTTTGGATGCGGTAGGAAATACGTAGAAAGTACTTTGAATCACCTTCTACGGTGTTTGAATGCGGTAGGAATTACGTAGAAAGTGCTTCGAATCACCTTCTACGTTGTTTGGATGCGGTAGGAAATACGTAGAAAGTACTTTGAATCACCTTCTACGTTGTTTGAATGCGGTAGGAATTACGTAGAAAGTGTTTCGAATCACCTTCTACGTTGTTTGGATGCGGTAGGAAATACGTAGAAAGTGCTTCGAATCACCTTCTACGTTGTTTGGATGCGGTAGGAATTACGTTGAAAGTGTTTCGAATCACCTTCTACGTTGTTTGGATGCGGTAGGAAATACGTAGAAAGTACTTTGAATCACCTTCTACGTTGTTTGAATGCGGTAGGAATTACGTAGAAAGTGTTTCGAATCACCTTCTACGTTGTTTGGATGCGGTAGGAAATACGTAGAAAGTGCTTCGAATCACCTTCTACGTTGTTTGAATGCGGTAGGAATTACGTAGAAAGTGTTTCGAATCACCTTCTACGTTGTTTGGATGCGGTAGGAAATACGTAGAAAGTGCTTCGAATCACCTTCTACGTTGTTTGGATGCGGTAGGAATTACGTTGAAAGTGTTTCGAATCACCTTCTACGTTGTTTGGATGCGGTAGGAAATACGTAGAAAGTACTTTGAATCACCTTCTACGTTGTTTGAATGCGGTAGGAATTACGTAGAAAGTGTTTCGAATCACCTTCTACGTTGTTTGGATGCGGTAGGAAATACGTAGAAAGTACTTTGAATCACCTTCTACGTTGTTTGAATGCGGTAGGAATTACGTAGAAAGTGTTTCGAATCACCTTCTACGTTGTTTGGATGCGGTAGGAAATACGTAGAAAGTGCTTCGAATCACCTTCTACGTTGTTTGGATGCGGTAGGAATTACGTTGAAAGTGTTTCGAATCACCTTCTACGTTGTTTGGATTTGGTAGGAATTACGTAGAAAGTGTTTCGAATCACCTTCTACGTAATTCCTACGGTGTTTGAATGCGGTAGGAATTACGTAGAAAGTGTTTCGAATCACCTTCTACGTTGTTTGGATGCGGTAGGAAATACGTAGAAAGTACTTTGAATCACCTTCTACGGTGTTTGAATGCGGTAGGAATTACGTAGAAAGTGTTTCGAATCACCTTCTACGTTGTTTGGATGCGGTAGGAAATACGTAGAAAGTGTTTCGAATCACCTTCTACGTTGTTTGGATGCGGTAGGAAATACGTAGAAAGTGTTTCGAATCACCTTCTACGTTGTTTGGATGCGGTAGGAAATACGTAGAAAGTGTTTCGAATCACCTTCTACGTTGTTTGGATTTGGTAGGAAATACGTAGAAAGTACTTTGAATCACCTTCTACGTTGTTTGAATGCGGTAGGAATTACGTAGAAAGTGTTTCGAATCACCTTCTACGTTGTTTGGATGCGGTAGGAAATACGTAGAAAGTACTTTGAATCACCTTCTACGGTGTTTGAATGCGGTAGGAATTACGTAGAAAGTGTTTCGAATCACCTTCTACGTTGTTTGGATGCGGTAGGAAATACGTAGAAAGTACTTTGAATCACCTTCTACGGTGTTTGAATGCGGTAGGAATTACGTAGAAAGTGTTTCGAATCACCTTCTACGTTGTTTGGATGCGGTAGGAAATACGTAGAAAGTACTTTGAATCACCTTCTACGGTGTTTGAATGCGGTAGGAATTACGTAGAAAGTGTTTCGAATCACCTTCTACGTTGTTTGGATGCGGTAGGAAATACGTAGAAAGTGTTTCGAATCACCTTCTACGTTGTTTGGATGCGGTAGGAAATACGTAGAAAGTACTTTGAATCACCTTCTACGTTGTTTGAATGCGGTAGGAAATACGTAGAAAGTGTTTCGAATCACCTTCTACGTTGTTTGGATTTGGTAGGAACTACGTAGAAAGTGTTTCGAATCACCTTCTACGTTGTTTGGATGCGGTAGGAAATACGTAGAAAGTACTTTGAATCACCTTCTACGGTGTTTGAATGCGGTAGGAATTACGTAGAAAGTGTTTCGAATCACCTTCTACGTTGTTTGGATTTGGTAGGAATTACGTAGAAAGTGTTTCGAATCACCTTCTACGTTGTTTGGATGCGGTAGGAAATACGTAGAAAGTGTTTCGAATCACCTTCTACGTTGTTTGGATGCGGTAGGAAATACGTAGAAAGTGTTTCGAATCACCTTCTACGTTGTTTGGATGCGGTAGGAAATACGTAGAAAGTACTTTGAATCACCTTCTACGTTGTTTGGATGCGGTAGGAAATACGTAGAAAGTGTTTCGAATCACCTTCTACGTTGTTTGGATGCGGTAGGAAATACGTAGAAAGTGTTTCGAATCACCTTCTACGTTGTTTGGATGCGGTAGGAAATACGTAGAAAGTGTTTCGAATCACCTTCTACGTTGTTTGGATGCGGTAGGAAATACGTAGAAAGTGTTTCGAATCACCTTCTACGTTGTTTGGATGCGGTAGGAAATACGTAGAAAGTACTTTGAATCACCTTCTACGTTGTTTGGATGCGGTAGGAAATACGTAGAAAGTGTTTCGAATCACCTTCTACGTTGTTTGGATGCGGTAGGAAATACGTAGAAAGTACTTTGAATCACCTTCTACGTTGTTTGAATGCGGTAGGAATTACGTAGAAAGTGCTTCGAATCACCTTCTACGTTGTTTGGATGCGGTAGGAAATACGTAGAAAGTACTTTGAATCACCTTCTACGTTGTTTGGATGCGGTAGGAAATACGTAGAAAGTGTTTCGAATCACCTTCTACGTTGTTTGGATGCGGTAGGAAATACGTAGAAAGTGTTTCGAATCACCTTCTACGTTGTTTGGATTTGGTAGGAAATACGTAGAAAGTGTTTCGAATCACCTTCTACGTTGTTTGGATGTGGTAAGAATTACGTAGAAAGTGTTTCGAATCACCTTCTACGTTGTTTGGATGCGGTAGGAAATACGTAGAAAGTGTTTCGAATCACCTTCTACGTTGTTTGGATGCGGTAGGAAATACGTAGAAAGTGTTTCGAATCACCTTCTACGTTGTTTGGATGCGGTAGGAAATACGTAGAAAGTACTTTGAATCACCTTCTACGTTGTTTGGATGCGGTAGGAAATACGTAGAAAGTACTTTGAATCACCTTCTACGGTGTTTGAATGCGGTAGGAATTACGTAGAAAGTGTTTCGAATCACCTTCTACGTTGTTTGGATGCGGTAGGAAATACGTAGAAAGTGTTTCGAATCACCTTCTACGTTGTTTGGATGCGGTAGGAAATACGTAGAAAGTACTTTGAATCACCTTCTACGTTGTTTGGATGCGGTAGGAAATACGTAGAAAGTGTTTCGAATCACCTTCTACGTTGTTTGGATGCGGTAGGAAATACGTAGAAAGTGTTTCGAATCACCTTCTACGTTGTTTGGATGCGGTAGGAAATACGTAGAAAGTGTTTCGAATCACCTTCTACGTTGTTTGGATTTGGTAGGAACTACGTAGAAAGTACTTTGAATCACCTTCTACGGTGTTTGAATGCGGTAGGAATTACGTAGAAAGTGTTTCGAATCACCTTCTACGTTGTTTGGATGCGGTAGGAAATACGTAGAAAGTGTTTCGAATCACCTTCTACGTTGTTTGGATGCGGTAGGAAATACGTAGAAAGTACTTTGAATCACCTTCTACGTTGTTTGAATGCGGTAGGAATTACGTAGAAAGTGCTTCGAATCACCTTCTACGTTGTTTGGATGCGGTAGGAACTACGTAGAAAGTGTTTCGAATCACCTTCTACGTTGTTTGGATGCGGTAGGAACTACGTAGAAAGTGTTTCGAATCACCTTCTACGTTGTTTGGATGCGGTAGGAAATACGTAGAAAGTGTTTCGAATCACCTTCTACGTTGTTTGGATGCGGTAGGAAATACGTAGAAAGTGTTTCGAATCACCTTCTACGTTGTTTGGATGCGGTAGGAAATACGTAGAAAGTGTTTCGAATCACCTTCTACGTTGTTTGGATGCGGTAGGAAATACGTAGAAAGTACTTTGAATCACCTTCTACGTTGTTTGGATGCGGTAGGAAATACGTAGAAAGTGTTTCGAATCACCTTCTACGTTGTTTGGATGCGGTAGGAAATACGTAGAAAGTGTTTCGAATCACCTTCTACGTTGTTTGGATGCGGTAGGAACTACGTAGAAAGTGTTTCGAATCACCTTCTACGTTGTTTGGATGCGGTAGGAAATACGTAGAAAGTACTTTGAATCACCTTCTACGGTGTTTGAATGCGGTAGGAATTACGTAGAAAGTGTTTCGAATCACCTTCTACGTTGTTTGGATGCGGTAGGAAATACGTAGAAAGTGTTTCGAATCACCTTCTACGTTGTTTGGATGCGGTAGGAAATACGTAGAAAGTACTTTGAATCACCTTCTACGTTGTTTGGATGCGGTAGGAAATACGTAGAAAGTGTTTCGAATCACCTTCTACGTTGTTTGGATGCGGTAGGAAATACGTAGAAAGTGTTTCGAATCACCTTCTACGTTGTTTGGATGCGGTAGGAAATACGTAGAAAGTGTTTCGAATCACCTTCTACGTTGTTTGGATTTGGTAGGAACTACGTAGAAAGTACTTTGAATCACCTTCTACGGTGTTTGAATGCGGTAGGAATTACGTAGAAAGTGTTTCGAATCACCTTCTACGTTGTTTGGATGCGGTAGGAAATACGTAGAAAGTGTTTCGAATCACCTTCTACGTTGTTTGGATGCGGTAGGAAATACGTAGAAAGTACTTTGAATCACCTTCTACGTTGTTTGAATGCGGTAGGAATTACGTAGAAAGTGCTTCGAATCACCTTCTACGTTGTTTGGATGCGGTAGGAAATACGTAGAAAGTACTTTGAATCACCTTCTACGTTGTTTGGATGCGGTAGGAAATACGTAGAAAGTGTTTCGAATCACCTTCTACGTTGTTTGGATGCGGTAGGAAATACGTAGAAAGTGTTTCGAATCACCTTCTACGTTGTTTGGATGCGGTAGGAAATACGTAGAAAGTGTTTCGAATCACCTTCTACGTTGTTTGGATGCGGTAGGAAATACGTAGAAAGTACTTTGAATCACCTTCTACGTTGTTTGGATGCGGTAGGAAATACGTAGAAAGTACTTTGAATCACCTTCTACGTTGTTTGGATGCGGTAGGAAATACGTAGAAAGTGTTTCGAATCACCTTCTACGTTGTTTGGATGCGGTAGGAACTACGTAGAAAGTGTTTCGAATCACCTTCTAAGTTGTTTGGATGCGGTAGGAAATACGTAGAAAGTACTTTGAATCACCTTCTACGGTGTTTGAATGCGGTAGGAATTACGTAGAAAGTGTTTCGAATCACCTTCTACGTTGTTTGGATGCGGTAGGAAATACGTAGAAAGTGTTTCGAATCACCTTCTACGTTGTTTGGATGCGGTAGGAAATACGTAGAAAGTACTTTGAATCACCTTCTACGTTGTTTGAATGCGGTAGGAATTACGTAGAAAGTGCTTCGAATCACCTTCTACGTTGTTTGGATGCGGTAGGAAATACGTAGAAAGTACTTTGAATCACCTTCTACGTTGTTTGGATGCGGTAGGAAATACGTAGAAAGTACTTTGAATCACCTTCTACGTTGTTTGAATGCGGTAGGAATTACGTAGAAAGTGCTTCGAATCACCTTCTACGTTGTTTGGATGCGGTAGGAAATACGTAGAAAGTACTTTGAATCACCTTCTACGGTGTTTGAATGCGGTAGGAATTACGTAGAAAGTGTTTCGAATCACCTTCTACGTTGTTTGGATGCGGTAGGAAATACGTAGAAAGTGTTTCGAATCACCTTCTACGTTGTTTGGATGCGGTAGGAAATACGTAGAAAGTACTTTGAATCACCTTCTACGGTGTTTGAATGCGGTAGGAATTACGTAGAAAGTGTTTCGAATCACCTTCTACGGTGTTTGAATGCGGTAGGAATTACGTAGAAAGTGCTTCGAATCACCTTCTACGTTGTTTGGATGCGGTAGGAAATACGTAGAAAGTACTTTGAATCACCTTCTACGTTGTTTGGATGCGGTAGGAAATACGTAGAAAGTGTTTCGAATCACCTTCTACGTTGTTTGGATGCGGTAGGAAATACGTAGAAAGTGTTTCGAATCACCTTCTACGTTGTTTGGATGCGGTAGGAAATACGTAGAAAGTGTTTCGAATCACCTTCTACGTTGTTTGGATTTGGTAGGAACTACGTAGAAAGTACTTTGAATCACCTTCTACGGTGTTTGAATGCGGTAGGAATTACGTAGAAAGTGTTTCGAATCACCTTCTACGTTGTTTGGATGCGGTAGGAAATACGTAGAAAGTGTTTCGAATCACCTTCTACGTTGTTTGGATGCGGTAGGAAATACGTAGAAAGTACTTTGAATCACCTTCTACGGTGTTTGAATGCGGTAGGAATTACGTAGAAAGTGTTTCGAATCACCTTCTACGTTGTTTGGATGCGGTAGGAAATACGTAGAAAGTGTTTCGAATCACCTTCTACGTTGTTTGGATGCGGTAGGAAATACGTAGAAAGTACTTTGAATCACCTTCTACGTTGTTTGAATGCGGTAGGAATTACGTAGAAAGTGCTTCGAATCACCTTCTACGTTGTTTGGATGCGGTAGGAAATACGTAGAAAGTACTTTGAATCACCTTCTACGTTGTTTGGATGCGGTAGGAAATACGTAGAAAGTGTTTCGAATCACCTTCTACGTTGTTTGGATGCGGTAGGAAATACGTAGAAGGTGATTCGAAACACTTTCTACGTTGTTTGGATGCGGTAGGAAATACGTAGAAAGTGTTTCGAATCACCTTCTACGTTGTTTGGATGCGGTAGGAAATACGTAGAAAGTACTTTGAATCACCTTCTACGTTGTTTGGATGCGGTAGGAAATACGTAGAAAGTGTTTCGAATCACCTTCTACGTTGTTTGGATGCGGTAGGAAATACGTAGAAAGTGTTTCGAATCACCTTCTACGTTGTTTGGATGCGGTAGGAACTACGTAGAAAGTGTTTCGAATCACCTTCTAAGTTGTTTGGATGCGGTAGGAAATACGTAGAAAGTACTTTGAATCACCTTCTACGGTGTTTGAATGCGGTAGGAATTACGTAGAAAGTGTTTCGAATCACCTTCTACGTTGTTTGGATGCGGTAGGAAATACGTAGAAAGTGTTTCGAATCACCTTCTACGTTGTTTGGATGCGGTAGGAAATACGTAGAAAGTACTTTGAATCACCTTCTACGTTGTTTGAATGCGGTAGGAATTACGTAGAAAGTGCTTCGAATCACCTTCTACGTTGTTTGGATGCGGTAGGAAATACGTAGAAAGTGTTTCGAATCACCTTCTACGTTGTTTGGATTTGGTAGGAACTACGTAGAAAGTACTTTGAATCACCTTCTACGGTGTTTGAATGCGGTAGGAATTACGTAGAAAGTGTTTCGAATCACCTTCTACGTTGTTTGGATGCGGTAGGAAATACGTAGAAAGTGTTTCGAATCACCTTCTACGTTGTTTGGATGCGGTAGGAAATACGTAGAAAGTACTTTGAATCACCTTCTACGTTGTTTGAATGCGGTAGGAATTACGTAGAAAGTGCTTCGAATCACCTTCTACGTTGTTTGGATGCGGTAGGAAATACGTAGAAAGTACTTTGAATCACCTTCTACGTTGTTTGAATGCGGTAGGAATTACGTAGAAAGTGCTTCGAATCACCTTCTACGTTGTTTGGATGCGGTAGGAACTACGTAGAAAGTGTTTCGAATCACCTTCTACGTTGTTTGGATGCGGTAGGAAATACGTAGAAAGTACTTTGAATCACCTTCTACGGTGTTTGAATGCGGTAGGAATTACGTAGAAAGTGCTTCGAATCACCTTCTAAGTTGTTTGGATGCGGTAGGAACTACGTAGAAAGTGTTTCGAATCACCTTCTACGTTGTTTGGATGCGGTAGGAAATACGTAGAAAGTGTTTCGAATCACCTTCTACGTTGTTTGGATTTGGTAGGAACTACGTAGAAAGTACTTTGAATCACCTTCTACGGTGTTTGAATGCGGTAGGAATTACGTAGAAAGTGTTTCGAATCACCTTCTACGTTGTTTGGATGCGGTAGGAAATACGTAGAAAGTGTTTCGAATCACCTTCTACGTTGTTTGGATGCGGTAGGAAATACGTAGAAAGTACTTTGAATCACCTTCTACGGTGTTTGAATGCGGTAGGAATTACGTAGAAAGTGTTTCGAATCACCTTCTACGTTGTTTGGATGCGGTAGGAAATACGTAGAAAGTGTTTCGAATCACCTTCTACGTTGTTTGGATTTGGTAGGAACTACGTAGAAAGTACTTTGAATCACCTTCTACGGTGTTTGAATGCGGTAGGAATTACGTAGAAAGTGTTTCGAATCACCTTCTACGTTGTTTGGATGCGGTAGGAAATACGTAGAAAGTGTTTCGAATCACCTTCTACGTTGTTTGGATGCGGTAGGAAATACGTAGAAAGTACTTTGAATCACCTTCTACGTTGTTTGAATGCGGTAGGAATTACGTAGAAAGTGCTTCGAATCACCTTCTACGTTGTTTGGATGCGGTAGGAAATACGTAGAAAGTACTTTGAATCACCTTCTACGTTGTTTGGATGCGGTAGGAAATACGTAGAAAGTGTTTCGAATCACCTTCTACGTTGTTTGGATGCGGTAGGAAATACGTAGAAAGTGTTTCGAATCACCTTCTACGTTGTTTGGATGCGGTAGGAAATACGTAGAAAGTGTTTCGAATCACCTTCTACGTTGTTTGGATGCGGTAGGAAATACGTAGAAAGTACTTTGAATCACCTTCTACGTTGTTTGGATGCGGTAGGAAATACGTAGAAAGTGTTTCGAATCACCTTCTACGTTGTTTGGATGCGGTAGGAAATACGTAGAAAGTGTTTCGAATCACCTTCTACGTTGTTTGGATGCGGTAGGAACTACGTAGAAAGTGTTTCGAATCACCTTCTAAGTTGTTTGGATGCGGTAGGAAATACGTAGAAAGTACTTTGAATCACCTTCTACGGTGTTTGAATGCGGTAGGAATTACGTAGAAAGTGTTTCGAATCACCTTCTACGTTGTTTGGATGCGGTAGGAAATACGTAGAAAGTGTTTCGAATCACCTTCTACGTTGTTTGGATGCGGTAGGAAATACGTAGAAAGTACTTTGAATCACCTTCTACGTTGTTTGAATGCGGTAGGAATTACGTAGAAAGTGCTTCGAATCACCTTCTACGTTGTTTGGATGCGGTAGGAAATACGTAGAAAGTACTTTGAATCACCTTCTACGTTGTTTGGATGCGGTAGGAAATACGTAGAAAGTACTTTGAATCACCTTCTACGTTGTTTGAATGCGGTAGGAATTACGTAGAAAGTGCTTCGAATCACCTTCTACGTTGTTTGGATGCGGTAGGAAATACGTAGAAAGTACTTTGAATCACCTTCTACGGTGTTTGAATGCGGTAGGAATTACGTAGAAAGTGTTTCGAATCACCTTCTACGTTGTTTGGATGCGGTAGGAAATACGTAGAAAGTGTTTCGAATCACCTTCTACGTTGTTTGGATGCGGTAGGAAATACGTAGAAAGTACTTTGAATCACCTTCTACGTTGTTTGGATGCGGTAGGAAATACGTAGAAAGTACTTTGAATCACCTTCTACGTTGTTTGAATGCGGTAGGAATTACGTAGAAAGTGCTTCGAATCACCTTCTACGTTGTTTGGATGCGGTAGGAAATACGTAGAAAGTGTTTCGAATCACCTTCTACGTTGTTTGGATGCGGTAGGAAATACGTAGAAAGTGTTTCGAATCACCTTCTACGTTGTTTGGATTTGGTAGGAACTACGTAGAAAGTACTTTGAATCACCTTCTACGGTGTTTGAATGCGGTAGGAATTACGTAGAAAGTGTTTCGAATCACCTTCTACGTTGTTTGGATGCGGTAGGAAATACGTAGAAAGTGTTTCGAATCACCTTCTACGTTGTTTGGATGCGGTAGGAAATACGTAGAAAGTACTTTGAATCACCTTCTACGGTGTTTGAATGCGGTAGGAATTACGTAGAAAGTGTTTCGAATCACCTTCTACGTTGTTTGGATGCGGTAGGAACTACGTAGAAAGTGTTTCGAATCACCTTCTACGTTGTTTGGATGCGGTAGGAAATACGTAGAAAGTGTTTCGAATCACCTTCTACGTTGTTTGGATGCGGTAGGAAATACGTAGAAAGTGTTTCGAATCACCTTCTACGTTGTTTGGATGCGGTAGGAAATACGTAGAAAGTGTTTCGAATCACCTTCTACGTTGTTTGGATTTGGTAGGAATTACGTAGAAAGTGTTTCGAATCACCTTCTACGTTGTTTGGATGCGGTAGGAAATACGTAGAAAGTGCTTCGAATCACCTTCTACGTTGTTTGGATGCGGTAGGAAATACGTAGAAAGTGTTTCGAATCACCTTCTACGTTGTTTGGATTTGGTAGGAACTACGTAGAAAGTGTTTCGAATCACCTTCTACGTTGTTTGGATGCGGTAGGAAATACGTAGAAAGTACTTTGAATCACCTTCTACGGTGTTTGAATGCGGTAGGAATTACGTAGAAAGTGTTTCGAATCACCTTCTACGTTGTTTGGATTTGGTAGGAATTACGTAGAAAGTGTTTCGAATCACCTTCTACGTTGTTTGGATGCGGTAGGAAATACGTAGAAAGTTTTTCGAATCACCTTCTACGTTGTTTGGATGCGGTAGGAAATACGTAGAAAGTGTTTCGAATCACCTTCTACGTTGTTTGGATGCGGTAGGAAATACGTAGAAAGTACTTTGAATCACCTTCTACGTTGTTTGGATGCGGTAGGAAATACGTAGAAAGTGTTTCGAATCACCTTCTACGTTGTTTGGATGCGGTAGGAAATACGTAGAAAGTGTTTCGAATCACCTTCTACGTTGTTTGGATGCGGTAGGAAATACGTAGAAAGTGTTTCGAATCACCTTCTACGTTGTTTGGATTTGGTAGGAACTACGTAGAAAGTGTTTCGAATCACCTTCTACGTTGTTTGGATGCGGTAGGAAATACGTAGAAAGTACTTTGAATCACCTTCTACGGTGTTTGGATGCGGTAGGAATTATGTAAAAAGTGCTTCGAATCACCTTCTACGTTGTTTGGATGTGGTAGGAATTACGTAGAAAGTACTTTGAATCACCTTCTACGGTGTTTGGATGTGGTAGGAATTACGTAGAAAGTGCTTCGAATCACCTTCTACGGTGTTTGGATGTGGTAGGAATTACGTAAAAAGTGCTTCGAATCACCTTCTACGGTGTTTGGATGCGGTAGGAATTACGTAGAAAGTGCTTCGAATCACCTTCTACGGTGTTTGGATGCGGTAGGAATTACGTAGAAAGTGCTTCGAATCACCTTCTACGGTGTTTGGATGTGGTAGGAATTACGTAAAAAGTGCTTCGAATCACCTTCTACGGTGTTTGGATGCGGTAGGAATTACGTAGAAAGTGCTTCGAATCGCCTTCTACGGTGTTTGGATGCGGTAGGAAATACGTAGAAAGTGCTTCGAATCACCTTCTACGGTGTTTGGATGTGGTAGGAATTACGTAAAAAGTGCTTCGAATCACCTTCTACGGTGTTTGGATGCGGTAGGAATTACGTAAAAAGTGCTTCGAATCACCTTCTACGGTGTTTGGATGCGGTAGGAATTACGTAGAAAGTGCTTCGAATCACCTTCTACGGTGTTTGGATGCGGTAGGAATTACGTAGAAAGTGCTTCGAATCACCTTCTACGTTGTTTGGATGTGGTAGGAATTACGTAGAAAGTACTTTGAATCACCTTCTACGGTGTTTGGATGTGGTAGGAATTACGTAGAAAGTGCTTCGAATCACCTTCTACGGTGTTTGGATGTGGTAGGAATTACGTAAAAAGTGCTTCGAATCACCTTCTACGTTGTTTGGATGCGGTAGGAACTACGTAGAAAGTGTTTCGAATCACCTTCTACGTTGTTTGGATGCGGTAGGAAATACGTAGAAAGTGTTTCGAATCACCTTCTACGTTGTTTGGATGCGGTAGGAAATACGTAGAAAGTGTTTCGAATCACCTTCTACGTTGTTTGGATGCGGTAGGAAATACGTAGAAAGTGTTTCGAATCACCTTCTACGTTGTTTGGATTTGGTAGGAATTACGTAGAAAGTGTTTCGAATCACCTTCTACGTTGTTTGGATGCGGTAGGAAATACGTAGAAAGTGCTTCGAATCACCTTCTACGTTGTTTGGATGCGGTAGGAAATACGTAGAAAGTGTTTCGAATCACCTTCTACGTTGTTTGGATTTGGTAGGAACTACGTAGAAAGTGTTTCGAATCACCTTCTACGTTGTTTGGATGCGGTAGGAAATACGTAGAAAGTACTTTGAATCACCTTCTACGGTGTTTGAATGCGGTAGGAATTACGTAGAAAGTGTTTCGAATCACCTTCTACGTTGTTTGGATTTGGTAGGAATTACGTAGAAAGTGTTTCGAATCACCTTCTACGTTGTTTGGATGCGGTAGGAAATACGTAGAAAGTGTTTCGAATCACCTTCTACGTTGTTTGGATGCGGTAGGAAATACGTAGAAAGTGTTTCGAATCACCTTCTACGTTGTTTGGATGCGGTAGGAAATACGTAGAAAGTACTTTGAATCACCTTCTACGTTGTTTGGATGCGGTAGGAAATACGTAGAAAGTGTTTCGAATCACCTTCTACGTTGTTTGGATGCGGTAGGAAATACGTAGAAAGTGTTTCGAATCACCTTCTACGTTGTTTGGATGCGGTAGGAAATACGTAGAAAGTGTTTCGAATCACCTTCTACGTTGTTTGGATTTGGTAGGAACTACGTAGAAAGTGTTTCGAATCACCTTCTACGTTGTTTGGATGCGGTAGGAAATACGTAGAAAGTACTTTGAATCACCTTCTACGGTGTTTGAATGCGGTAGGAATTACGTAGAAAGTGTTTCGAATCACCTTCTACGTTGTTTGGATTTGGTAGGAACTACGTAGAAAGTGTTTCGAATCACCTTCTACGTTGTTTGGATGCGGTAGGAAATACGTAGAAAGTACTTTGAATCACCTTCTACGGTGTTTGAATGCGGTAGGAATTACGTAGAAAGTGTTTCGAATCACCTTCTACGTTGTTTGGATGTGGTAGGAATTACGTAGAAAGTACTTTGAATCACCTTCTACGGTGTTTGGATGTGGTAGGAATTACGTAGAAAGTGCTTCGAATCACCTTCTACGGTGTTTGGATGTGGTAGGAATTACGTAAAAACTGCTTCGAATCACCTTCTACGGTGTTTGGATGCGGTAGGAATTACGTAGAAAGTGTTTCGAATCACCTTCTACGTTGTTTGGATGCGGTAGGAAATACGTAGAAAGTGTTTCGAATCACCTTCTACGGTGTTTGGATGTGGTAGGAATTACGTAAAAAGTGCTTCGAATCACCTTCTACGGTGTTTGGATGCGGTAGGAATTACGTAGAAAGTGCTTCGAATCACCTTCTACGGTGTTTGGATGCGGTAGGAATTACGTAGAAAGTGCTTCGAATCACCTTCTACGGTGTTTGGATGTGGTAGGAATTACGTAAAAAGTGCTTCGAATCACCTTCTACGGTGTTTGGATGCGGTAGGAATTACGTAAAAAGTGCTTCGAATCACCTTCTACGGTGTTTGGATGCGGTAGGAATTACGTAGAAAGTGCTTCGAATCACCTTCTACGGTGTTTGGATGCGGTAGGAATTACGTAGAAAGTGCTTCGAATCACCTTCTACGTTGTTTGGATGTGGTAGGAATTACGTAGAAAGTACTTTGAATCACCTTCTACGTTGTTTGGATGCGGTAGGAAATACGTAGAAAGTGTTTCGAATCACCTTCTACGTTGTTTGGATGCGGTAGGAAATACGTAGAAAGTACTTTGAATCACCTTCTACGTTGTTTGAATGCGGTAGGAATTACGTAGAAAGTGCTTCGAATCACCTTCTACGGTGTTTGGATGTGGTAGGAATTACGTAAAAAGTGCTTCGAATCACCTTCTACGGTGTTTGGATGCGGTAGGAATTACGTAGAAAGTGTTTCGAATCACCTTCTACGTTGTTTGGATGCGGTAGGAAATACGTAGAAAGTGTTTCGAATCACCTTCTACGGTGTTTGGATGTGGTAGGAATTACGTAAAAAGTGCTTCGAATCACCTTCTACGGTGTTTGGATGCGGTAGGAATTACGTAGAAAGTGCTTCGAATCACCTTCTACGGTGTTTGGATGCGGTAGGAATTACGTAGAAAGTGCTTCGAATCACCTTCTACGGTGTTTGGATGTGGTAGGAATTACGTAAAAAGTGCTTCGAATCACCTTCTACGGTGTTTGGATGTGGTAGGAATTACGTAAAAAGTGCTTCGAATCACCTTCTACGGTGTTTGGATGCGGTAGGAATTACGTAAAAAGTGCTTCGAATCACCTTCTACGGTGTTTGGATGCGGTAGGAATTACGTAGAAAGTGCTTCGAATCACCTTCTACGGTGTTTGGATGCGGTAGGAATTACGTAGAAAGTGCTTCGAATCACCTTCTACGTTGTTTGGATTTGGTAGGAATTACGTAGAAAGTACTTTGAATCACCTTCTACGTTGTTTGGATGCGGTAGGAAATACGTAGAAAGTGTTTCGAATCACCTTCTACGTTGTTTGGATGCGGTAGGAAATACGTAGAAAGTGTTTCGAATCACCTTCTACGTTGTTTGGATGCGGTAGGAAATACGTAGAAAGTGTTTCGAATCACCTTCTACGTTGTTTGGATTTGGTAGGAACTACGTAGAAAGTGTTTCGAATCACCTTCTACGTTGTTTGGATGCGGTAGGAAATACGTAGAAAGTACTTTGAATCACCTTCTACGGTGTTTGGATGCGGTAGGAATTACGTAGAAAGTGTTTCGAATCACCTTCTACGTTGTTTGGATTTGGTAGGAATTACGTAGAAAGTGTTTCGAATCACCTTCTACGTTGTTTGGATGCGGTAGGAAATACGTAGAAAGTACTTTGAATCACCTTCTACGGTGTTTGAATGCGGTAGGAATTACGTAGAAAGTGTTTCGAATCACCTTCTACGTTGTTTGGATGTGGTAGGAATTACGTAGAAAGTACTTTGAATCACCTTCTACGGTGTTTGGATGTGGTAGGAATTACGTAGAAAGTGCTTCGAATCACCTTCTACGGTGTTTGGATGTGGTAGGAATTACGTAAAAAGTGCTTCGAATCACCTTCTACGGTGTTTGGATGCGGTAGGAATTACGTAGAAAGTGCTTCGAATCACCTTCTACGGTGTTTGGATGCGGTAGGAATTACGTAGAAAGTGCTTCGAATCACCTTCTACGGTGTTTGGATGTGGTAGGAATTACGTAAAAAGTGCTTCGAATCACCTTCTACGGTGTTTGGATGCGGTAGGAATTACGTAGAAAGTGCTTCGAATCACCTTCTACGGTGTTTGGATGCGGTAGGAATTACGTAGAAAGTGCTTCGAATCACCTTCTACGGTGTTTGGATGTGGTAGGAATTACGTAAAAAGTGCTTCGAATCACCTTCTACGGTGTTTGGATGCGGTAGGAATTACGTAAAAAGTGCTTCGAATCACCTTCTACGGTGTTTGGATGCGGTAGGAATTACGTAGAAAGTGCTTCGAATCACCTTCTACGGTGTTTGGATGCGGTAGGAATTACGTAGAAAGTGCTTCGAATCACCTTCTACGTTGTTTGGATGTGGTAGGAATTACGTAGAAAGTACTTTGAATCACCTTCTACGGTGTTTGGATGTGGTAGGAATTACGTAGAAAGTGCTTCGAATCACCTTCTACGGTGTTTGGATGCGGTAGGAAATACGTAGAAAGTACTTTGAATCACCTTCTACGTTGTTTGAATGCGGTAGGAATTACGTAGAAAGTGCTTCGAATCACCTTCTACGTTGTTTGGATGCGGTAGGAAATACGTAGAAAGTACTTTGAATCACCTTCTACGTTGTTTGGATGCGGTAGGAAATACGTAGAAAGTACTTTGAATCACCTTCTACGTTGTTTGGATGCGGTAGGAAATACGTAGAAAGTGTTTCGAATCACCTTCTACGTTGTTTGGATGCGGTAGGAAATACGTAGAAAGTGTTTCGAATCACCTTCTACGTTGTTTGGATGCGGTAGGAAATACGTAGAAAGTGTTTCGAATCACCTTCTACGTTGTTTGGATGCGGTAGGAAATACGTAGAAAGTACTTTGAATCACCTTCTACGTTGTTTGAATGCGGTAGGAATTACGTAGAAAGTGCTTCGAATCACCTTCTACGTTGTTTGGATGCGGTAGGAAATACGTAGAAAGTACTTTGAATCACCTTCTACGTTGTTTGGATGCGGTAGGAAATACGTAGAAAGTACTTTGAATCACCTTCTACGTTGTTTGGATGCGGTAGGAAATACGTAGAAAGTGTTTCGAATCACCTTCTACGTTGTTTGGATGCGGTAGGAAATACGTAGAAAGTGTTTCGAATCACCTTCTACGTTGTTTGGATGCGGTAGGAAATACGTAGAAAGTGTTTCGAATCACCTTCTACGTTGTTTGGATTTGGTAGGAACTACGTAGAAAGTGTTTCGAATCACCTTCTACGTTGTTTGGATGCGGTAGGAAATACGTAGAAAGTACTTTGAATCACCTTCTACGGTGTTTGAATGCGGTAGGAATTACGTAGAAAGTGTTTCGAATCACCTTCTACGTTGTTTGGATTTGGTAGGAACTACGTAGAAAGTGTTTCGAATCACCTTCTACGTTGTTTGGATGCGGTAGGAAATACGTAGAAAGTACTTTGAATCACCTTCTACGGTGTTTGAATGCGGTAGGAATTACGTAGAAAGTGTTTCGAATCACCTTCTACGTTGTTTGGATGCGGTAGGAAATACGTAGAAAGTGTTTCGAATCACCTTCTACGTTGTTTGGATGCGGTAGGAAATACGTAGAAAGTACTTTGAATCACCTTCTACGTTGTTTGAATGCGGTAGGAATTACGTAGAAAGTGCTTCGAATCACCTTCTACGTTGTTTGGATGCGGTAGGAAATACGTAGAAAGTACTTTGAATCACCTTCTACGTTGTTTGAATGCGGTAGGAATTACGTAGAAAGTGTTTCGAATCACCTTCTACGTTGTTTGGATGCGGTAGGAAATACGTAGAAAGTGTTTCGAATCACCTTCTACGTTGTTTGGATGCGGTAGGAAATACGTAGAAAGTACTTTGAATCACCTTCTACGGTGTTTGAATGCGGTACTAATTACGTAGAAAGTGTTTCGAATCATCTTCTACGTTGTTTGGATGCGGTAGGAAATACGTAGAAAGTACTTTGAATCACCTTCTACGGTGTTTGAATGCGGTAGGAATTACGTAGAAAGTGTTTCGAATCACCTTCTACGTTGTTTGGATTTGGTAGGAATTACGTAGAAAGTGTTTCGAATCACCTTCTACGTTGTTTGGATGCGGTAGGAAATACGTTGAAAGTGTTTCGAATCACCTTCTACGTTGTTTGGATGCGGTAGGAATTACGTTGAAAGTGTTTCGAATCACCTTCTACGTTGTTTGGATGCGGTAGGAAATACGTAGAAAGTACTTTGAATCACCTTCTACGTTGTTTGAATGCGGTAGGAATTACGTAGAAAGTGTTTCGAATCACCTTCTACGTTGTTTGGATGCGGTAGGAAATACGTAGAAAGTGCTTCGAATCACCTTCTACGTTGTTTGAATGCGGTAGGAATTACGTAGAAAGTGTTTCGAATCACCTTCTACGTTGTTTGGATGCGGTAGGAAATACGTAGAAAGTGCTTCGAATCACCTTCTACGTTGTTTGGATGCGGTAGGAATTACGTTGAAAGTGTTTCGAATCACCTTCTACGTTGTTTGGATGCGGTAGGAAATACGTAGAAAGTACTTTGAATCACCTTCTACGTTGTTTGAATGCGGTAGGAATTACGTAGAAAGTGTTTCGAATCACCTTCTACGTTGTTTGGATTTGGTAGGAATTACGTAGAAAGTGTTTCGAATCACCTTCTACGTTGTTTGGATGCGGTAGGAAATACGTAGAAAGTGTTTCGAATCACCTTCTACGTTGTTTGGATGCGGTAGGAAATACGTAGAAAGTACTTTGAATCACCTTCTACGTTGTTTGAATGCGGTAGGAATTACGTAGAAAGTGTTTCGAATCACCTTCTACGTTGTTTGGATGCGGTAGGAAATACGTAGAAAGTACTTTGAATCACCTTCTACGGTGTTTGAATGCGGTAGGAATTACGTAGAAAGTGCTTCGAATCACCTTCTACGTTGTTTGGATGCGGTAGGAAATACGTAGAAAGTACTTTGAATCACCTTCTACGGTGTTTGAATGCGGTAGGAATTACGTAGAAAGTGCTTCGAATCACCTTCTACGTTGTTTGGATGCGGTAGGAAATACGTAGAAAGTACTTTGAATCACCTTCTACGTTGTTTGAATGCGGTAGGAATTACGTTGAAAGTGTTTCGAATCACCTTCTACGTTGTTTGGATGCGGTAGGAAATACGTAGAAAGTACTTTGAATCACCTTCTACGTTGTTTGAATGCGGTAGGAATTACGTAGAAAGTGTTTCGAATCACCTTCTACGTTGTTTGGATGCGGTAGGAAATACGTAGAAAGTGCTTCGAATCACCTTCTACGTTGTTTGGATGCGGTAGGAATTACGTAGAAAGTGTTTCGAATCACCTTCTACGTTGTTTGAATGCGGTAGGAAATACGTAGAAAGTGTTTCGAATCACCTTCTACGTTGTTTGGATGCGGTAGGAAATACGTAGAAAGTACTTTGAATCACCTTCTACGTTGTTTGAATGCGGTAGGAATTACGTAGAAAGTGTTTCGAATCACCTTCTACGTTGTTTGGATGCGGTAGGAAATACGTAGAAAGTGCTTCGAATCACCTTCTACGTTGTTCGGATGCGGTAGGAATTACGTTGAAAGTGTTTCGAATCACCTTCTACGTTGTTTGGATGCGGTAGGAAATACGTAGAAAGTACTTTGAATCACCTTCTACGTTGTTTGAATGCGGTAGGAATTACGTAGAAAGTGTTTCGAATCACCTTCTACGTTGTTTGGATGCGGTAGGAAATACGTAGAAAGTACTTTGAATCACCTTCTACGTTGTTTGAATGCGGTAGGAATTACGTAGAAAGTGTTTCGAATCACCTTCTACGTTGTTTGGATGCGGTAGGAAATACGTAGAAAGTGCTTCGAATCACCTTCTACGTTGTTTGGATGCGGTAGGAAATACGTAGAAAGTGTTTCGAATCACCTTCTACGTTGTTTGGATGCGGTAGGAAATACGTAGAAAGTACTTTGAATCACCTTCTACGGTGTTTGAATGCGGTAGGAATTACGTAGATAGTGCTTCGAATCACCTTCTACGTTGTTTGGATGCGGTAGGAAATACGTAGAAAGTACTTTGAATCACCTTCTACGTTGTTTGAATGCGGTAGGAATTACGTAGAAAGTGTTTCGAATCACCTTCTACGTTGTTTGGATGCGGTAGGAAATACGTAGAAAGTGCTTCGAATCACCTTCTACGTTGTTTGGATGCGGTAGGAATTACGTTGAAAGTGTTTCGAATCACCTTCTACGTTGTTTGGATGCGGTAGGAAATACGTAGAAAGTACTTTGAATCACCTTCTACGTTGTTTGAATGCGGTAGGAATTACGTAGAAAGTGTTTCGAATCACCTTCTACGTTGTTTGGATGCGGTAGGAAATACGTAGAAAGTGCTTCGAATCACCTTCTACGTTGTTTGAATGCGGTAGGAATTACGTAGAAAGTGTTTCGAATCACCTTCTACGTTGTTTGGATGCGGTAGGAAATACGTAGAAAGTGCTTCGAATCACCTTCTACGTTGTTTGGATGCGGTAGGAATTACGTTGAAAGTGTTTCGAATCACCTTCTACGTTGTTTGGATGCGGTAGGAAATACGTAGAAAGTACTTTGAATCACCTTCTACGTTGTTTGAATGCGGTAGGAATTACGTAGAAAGTGTTTCGAATCACCTTCTACGTTGTTTGGATGCGGTAGGAAATACGTAGAAAGTACTTTGAATCACCTTCTACGTTGTTTGAATGCGGTAGGAATTACGTAGAAAGTGTTTCGAATCACCTTCTACGTTGTTTGGATGCGGTAGGAAATACGTAGAAAGTGCTTCGAATCACCTTCTACGTTGTTTGGATGCGGTAGGAATTACGTTGAAAGTGTTTCGAATCACCTTCTACGTTGTTTGGATTTGGTAGGAATTACGTAGAAAGTGTTTCGAATCACCTTCTACGTTGTTTGGATGCGGTAGGAATTACGTAGAAAGTGTTTCGAATCACCTTCTACGTTGTTTGGATGCGGTAGGAAATACGTAGAAAGTGTTTCGAATCACCTTCTACGTTGTTTGGATGCGGTAGGAAATACGTAGAAAGTACTTTGAATCACCTTCTACGGTGTTTGAATGCGGTAGGAATTACGTAGAAAGTGCTTCGAATCACCTTCTACGTTGTTTGGATGCGGTAGGAAATACGTAGAAAGTACTTTGAATCACCTTCTACGTTGTTTGAATGCGGTAGGAATTACGTAGAAAGTGTTTCGAATCACCTTCTACGTTGTTTGGATGCGGTAGGAAATACGTAGAAAGTGCTTCGAATCACCTTCTACGTTGTTCGGATGCGGTAGGAATTACGTTGAAAGTGTTTCGAATCACCTTCTACGTTGTTTGGATGCGGTAGGAAATACGTAGAAAGTACTTTGAATCACCTTCTACGTTGTTTGAATGCGGTAGGAATTACGTAGAAAGTGTTTCGAATCACCTTCTACGTTGTTTGGATGCGGTAGGAAATACGTAGAAAGTACTTTGAATCACCTTCTACGTTGTTTGAATGCGGTAGGAATTACGTAGAAAGTGTTTCGAATCACCTTCTACGTTGTTTGGATGCGGTAGGAATTACGTAGAAAGTGTTTCGAATCACCTTCTACGTTGTTTGGATGCGGTAGGAAATACGTAGAAAGTGTTTCGAATCACCTTCTACGTTGTTTGGATGCGGTAGGAAATACGTAGAAAGTACTTTGAATCACCTTCTACGGTGTTTGAATGCGGTAGGAATTACGTAGAAAGTGCTTCGAATCACCTTCTACGTTGTTTGGATGCGGTAGGAAATACGTAGAAAGTACTTTGAATCACCTTCTACGTTGTTTGAATGCGGTAGGAATTACGTAGAAAGTGTTTCGAATCACCTTCTACGTTGTTTGGATGCGGTAGGAAATACGTAGAAAGTGCTTCGAATCACCTTCTACGTTGTTTGGATGCGGTAGGAATTACGTTGAAAGTGTTTCGAATCACCTTCTACGTTGTTTGGATGCGGTAGGAAATACGTAGAAAGTACTTTGAATCACCTTCTACGTTGTTTGAATGCGGTAGGAATTACGTAGAAAGTGTTTCGAATCACCTTCTACGTTGTTTGGATGCGGTAGGAAATACGTAGAAAGTGCTTCGAATCACCTTCTACGTTGTTTGAATGCGGTAGGAATTACGTAGAAAGTGTTTCGAATCACCTTCTACGTTGTTTGGATGCGGTAGGAAATACGTAGAAAGTGCTTCGAATCACCTTCTACGGTGTTTGAATGCGGTAGGAATTACGTAGAAAGTGCTTCGAATCACCTTCTACGTTGTTTGGATGCGGTAGGAAATACGTAGAAAGTACTTTGAATCACCTTCTACGTTGTTTGAATGCGGTAGGAATTACGTAGAAAGTGTTTCGAATCACCTTCTACGTTGTTTGGATGCGGTAGGAAATACGTAGAAAGTGCTTCGAATCACCTTCTACGTTGTTTGAATGCGGTAGGAATTACGTAGAAAGTGTTTCGAATCACCTTCTACGTTGTTTGGATGCGGTAGGAAATACGTAGAAAGTACTTTGAATCACCTTCTACGTTGTTTGAATGCGGTAGGAATTACGTAGAAAGTGTTTCGAATCACCTTCTACGTTGTTTGGATGCGGTAGGAATTACGTAGAAAGTGTTTCGAATCACCTTCTACGTTGTTTGGATGCGGTAGGAAATACGTAGAAAGTGTTTCGAATCACCTTCTACGTTGTTTGGATGCGGTAGGAAATACGTAGAAAGTACTTTGAATCACCTTCTACGGTGTTTGAATGCGGTAGGAATTACGTAGAAAGTGCTTCGAATCACCTTCTACGTTGTTTGGATGCGGTAGGAAATACGTAGAAAGTGCTTCGAATCACCTTCTACGTTGTTTGGATGCGGTAGGAATTACGTTGAAAGTGTTTCGAATCACCTTCTACGTTGTTTGGATTTGGTAGGAATTACGTAGAAAGTGTTTCGAATCACCTTCTACGTTGTTTGGATGCGGTAGGAATTACGTAGAAAGTGTTTCGAATCACCTTCTACGTTGTTTGGATGCGGTAGGAAATACGTAGAAAGTGTTTCGAATCACCTTCTACGTTGTTTGGATGCGGTAGGAAATACGTAGAAAGTACTTTGAATCACCTTCTACGGTGTTTGAATGCGGTAGGAATTACGTAGAAAGTGCTTCGAATCACCTTCTACGTTGTTTGGATGCGGTAGGAAATACGTAGAAAGTACTTTGAATCACCTTCTACGTTGTTTGAATGCGGTAGGAATTACGTAGAAAGTGTTTCGAATCACCTTCTACGTTGTTTGGATGCGGTAGGAAATACGTAGAAAGTGCTTCGAATCACCTTCTACGTTGTTCGGATGCGGTAGGAATTACGTTGAAAGTGTTTCGAATCACCTTCTACGTTGTTTGGATGCGGTAGGAAATACGTAGAAAGTACTTTGAATCACCTTCTACGTTGTTTGAATGCGGTAGGAATTACGTAGAAAGTGTTTCGAATCACCTTCTACGTTGTTTGGATGCGGTAGGAAATACGTAGAAAGTACTTTGAATCACCTTCTACGTTGTTTGAATGCGGTAGGAATTACGTAGAAAGTGTTTCGAATCACCTTCTACGTTGTTTGGATGCGGTAGGAATTACGTAGAAAGTGTTTCGAATCACCTTCTACGTTGTTTGGATGCGGTAGGAAATACGTAGAAAGTGTTTCGAATCACCTTCTACGTTGTTTGGATGCGGTAGGAAATACGTAGAAAGTACTTTGAATCACCTTCTACGGTGTTTGAATGCGGTAGGAATTACGTAGAAAGTGCTTCGAATCACCTTCTACGTTGTTTGGATGCGGTAGGAAATACGTAGAAAGTACTTTGAATCACCTTCTACGTTGTTTGAATGCGGTAGGAATTACGTAGAAAGTGTTTCGAATCACCTTCTACGTTGTTTGGATGCGGTAGGAAATACGTAGAAAGTGCTTCGAATCACCTTCTACGTTGTTTGGATGCGGTAGGAATTACGTTGAAAGTGTTTCGAATCACCTTCTACGTTGTTTGGATGCGGTAGGAAATACGTAGAAAGTACTTTGAATCACCTTCTACGTTGTTTGAATGCGGTAGGAATTACGTAGAAAGTGTTTCGAATCACCTTCTACGTTGTTTGGATGCGGTAGGAAATACGTAGAAAGTGCTTCGAATCACCTTCTACGTTGTTTGAATGCGGTAGGAATTACGTAGAAAGTGTTTCGAATCACCTTCTACGTTGTTTGGATGCGGTAGGAAATACGTAGAAAGTGCTTCGAATCACCTTCTACGGTGTTTGAATGCGGTAGGAATTACGTAGAAAGTGCTTCGAATCACCTTCTACGTTGTTTGGATGCGGTAGGAAATACGTAGAAAGTACTTTGAATCACCTTCTACGTTGTTTGAATGCGGTAGGAATTACGTAGAAAGTGTTTCGAATCACCTTCTACGTTGTTTGGATGCGGTAGGAAATACGTAGAAAGTGCTTCGAATCACCTTCTACGTTGTTTGAATGCGGTAGGAATTACGTAGAAAGTGTTTCGAATCACCTTCTACGTTGTTTGGATGCGGTAGGAAATACGTAGAAAGTGCTTCGAATCACCTTCTACGTTGTTTGGATGCGGTAGGAATTACGTTGAAAGTGTTTCGAATCACCTTCTACGTTGTTTGGATGCGGTAGGAAATACGTAGAAAGTACTTTGAATCACCTTCTACGTTGTTTGAATGCGGTAGGAATTACGTAGAAAGTGTTTCGAATCACCTTCTACGTTGTTTGGATGCGGTAGGAAATACGTAGAAAGTACTTTGAATCACCTTCTACGTTGTTTGAATGCGGTAGGAATTACGTAGAAAGTGTTTCGAATCACCTTCTACGTTGTTTGGATGCGGTAGGAAATACGTAGAAAGTGCTTCGAATCACCTTCTACGTTGTTTGGATGCGGTAGGAATTACGTTGAAAGTGTTTCGAATCACCTTCTACGTTGTTTGGATTTGGTAGGAATTACGTAGAAAGTGTTTCGAATCACCTTCTACGTTGTTTGAATGCGGTAGGAATTACGTAGAAAGTGTTTCGAATCACCTTCTACGTTGTTTGGATGCGGTAGGAAATACGTAGAAAGTGCTTCGAATCACCTTCTACGTTGTTTGGATGCGGTAGGAAATACGTAGAAAGTGTTTCGAATCACCTTCTACGTTGTTTGGATGCGGTAGGAAATACGTAGAAAGTACTTTGAATCACCTTCTACGGTGTTTGAATGCGGTAGGAAATACGTAGAAAGTGTTTCGAATCACCTTCTACGTTGTTTGGATGCGGTAGGAAATACGTAGAAAGTGTTTCGAATCACCTTCTACGTTGTTTGGATGCGGTAGGAAATACGTAGAAAGTGTTTCGAATCACCTTCTACGTTGTTTGGATTTGGTAGGAAATACGTAGAAAGTACTTTGAATCACCTTCTACGTTGTTTGAATGCGGTAGGAATTACGTAGAAAGTGTTTCGAATCACCTTCTACGTTGTTTGGATGCGGTAGGAAATACGTAGAAAGTACTTTGAATCACCTTCTACGGTGTTTGAATGCGGTAGGAATTACGTAGAAAGTGTTTCGAATCACCTTCTACGTTGTTTGGATGCGGTAGGAAATACGTAGAAAGTGCTTCGAATCACCTTCTACGTTGTTTGGATGCGGTAGGAATTACGTAGAAAGTGTTTCGAATCACCTTCTACGTTGTTTGGATTTGGTAGGAATTACGTAGAAAGTGTTTCGAATCACCTTCTACGTTGTTTGGATGCGGTAGGAAATACGTAGAAAGTGTTTCGAATCACCTTCTACGTTGTTTGGATGCGGTAGGAATTACGTTGAAAGTGTTTCGAATCACCTTCTACGTTGTTTGGATGCGGTAGAAAATACGTAGAAAGTACTTTGAATCACCTTCTACGTTGTTTGAATGCGGTAGGAATTACGTAGAAAGTGTTTCGAATCACCTTCTACGTTGTTTGGATGTGGTAGGAAATACGTAGAAAGTGCTTCGAATCACCTTCTACGTTGTTTGGATGCGGTAGGAAATACGTAGAAAGTGCTTCGAATCACCTTCTACGTTGTTTGGATGTGGTAGGAAATACGTAGAAAGTGTTTCGAATCACCTTCTACGTTGTTTGGATGCGGTAGGAAATACGTAGAAAGTGTTTCGAATCACCTTCTACGTTGTTTGGATGCGGTAGGAAATACGTAGAAAGTGCTTTGAATCACCTTCTACGTTGTTTGGATGCGGTAGGAAATACGTAGAAAGTGCTTCGAATCACCTTCTACGTTGTTTGGATGCGGTAGGAATTACGTAGAAAGTGTTTCGAATCACCTTCTACGTTGTTTGGATTTGGTAGGAATTACGTAGAAAGTGTTTCGAATCACCTTCTACGTTGTTTGGATGCGGTAGGAAATACGTAGAAAGTGTTTCGAATCACCTTCTACGTTGTTTGGATGCGGTAGGAATTACGTTGAAAGTGTTTCGAATCACCTTCTACGTTGTTTGGATGCGGTAGAAAATACGTAGAAAGTACTTTGAATCACCTTCTACGTTGTTTGAATGCGGTAGGAATTACGTAGAAAGTGTTTCGAATCACCTTCTACGTTGTTTGGATGTGGTAGGAAATACGTAGAAAGTGCTTCGAATCACCTTCTACGTTGTTTGGATGCGGTAGGAAATACGTAGAAAGTGCTTCGAATCACCTTCTACGTTGTTTGGATGTGGTAGGAAATACGTAGAAAGTGTTTCGAATCACCTTCTACGTTGTTTGGATGCGGTAGGAAATACGTAGAAAGTGTTTCGAATCACCTTCTACGTTGTTTGGATGTGGTAGGAATTACGTTGAAAGTGCTTCGAATCACCTTCTACGTTGTTTGGATGCGGTAGGAAATACGTAGAAAGTACTTTGAATCACCTTCTACGTTGTTTGGATGTGGTAGGAATTACGTAGAAAGTGTTTTGAATCACCTTCTACGTTGTTTGGATGCGGTAGGAAATACGTAGAAAGTGCTTTGAATCACCTTCTACGTTGTTTGGATGTGGTAGGAATTACGTAGAAAGTGCTTCGAATCACCTTCTGAGGTGTTTGGATGCGGTAGGAAATACGTAGAAAGTGCTTTGAATCACCTTCTACGTTGTTTGGATGCGGTAGGAATTACGTAGAAAGTGTTTCGAATCACCTTCTACGTTGTTTGGATGTGGTAGGAAATACGTAGAAAGTGCTTCGAATCACCTTCTGAGGTGTTTGGATGCGGTAGGAAATACGTAGAAAGTGTTTCGAATCACCTTCTACGTTGTTTGGATGCGGTAGGAAATACGTAGAAAGTACTTTGAATCACCTTCTACGTTGTTTGGATGCGGTAGGAAATACGTAGAAAGTACTTTGAATCACCTTCTACGTTGTTTGGATGCGGTAGGAAATACGTAGAAAGTGTTTCGAATCACCTTCTACGTTGTTTGGATGCGGTAGGAAATACGTAGAAAGTGCTTTGAATCACCTTCTACGTTGTTTGGATGCGGTAGGAATTACGTAGAAAGTGTTTCGAATCACCTTCTACGTTGTATGGATGCGGTAGGAATTACGTAGAAAGTGTTTCGAATCACCTTCTACGTTGTTTGGATGCGGTAGGAAATACGTAGAAAGTACTTTGAATCACCTTCTACGTTGTTTGGATGCGGTAGGAAATACGTAGAAAGTGCTTTGAATCACCTTCTACGTTGTTTGGATTTGGTAGGAAATACGTAGAAAGTGCTTCGAATCACCTTCTACGTTGTTTGGATTTGGTAGGAAATACGTAGAAAGTGCTTTGAATCACCTTCTACGTTGTTTGGATGCGGTAGGAAATACGTAGAAAGTGCTTTGAATCACCTTCTACGTTGTTTGGATGCGGTAGGAATTACGTAGAAAGTGCTTCGAATCACCTTCTGAGGTGTTTGGATGCGGTAGGAAATACGTAGAAAGTGCTTCGAATCACCTTCTACGTTGTATGGATGCGGTAGGAATTACGTAGAAAGTGTTTCGAATCACCTTCTACGTTGTATGGATGCGGTAGGAATTACGTTGAAAGTGTTTCGAATCACCTTCTACGTTGTTTGGATGCGGTAGGAAATACGTAGAAAGTGCTTTGAATCACCTTCTACGTTGTTTGGATGCGGTAGGAAATACGTAGAAAGTACTTTGAATCACCTTCTACGTTGTATGGATGCGGTAGGAATTACGTAGAAAGTGCTTCGAATCACCTTCTGAGGTGTTTGGATGCGGTAGGAAATACGTAGAAAGTGTTTCGAATCACCTTCTACGTTGTTTGGATGCGGTAGGAAATACGTAGAAAGTACTTTGAATCACCTTCTACGTTGTTTGGATGCGGTAGGAAATACGTAGAAAGTACTTTGAATCACCTTCTACGTTGTTTGGATGCGGTAGGAAATACGTAGAAAGTACTTTGAATCACCTTCTACGTTGTTTGGATGCGGTAGGAAATACGTAGAAAGTGCTTTGAATCACCTTCTACGTTGTTTGGATTTGGTAGGAAATACGTAGAAAGTGCTTCGAATCACCTTCTACGTTGTTTGGATTTGGTAGGAAATACGTAGAAAGTGCTTTGAATCACCTTCTACGTTGTTTGGATGCGGTAGGAAATACGTAGAAAGTGCTTTGAATCACCTTCTACGTTGTTTGGATGCGGTAGGAATTACGTAGAAAGTGCTTCGAATCACCTTCTGAGGTGTTTGGATGCGGTAGGAAATACGTAGAAAGTGCTTCGAATCACCTTCTACGTTGTATGGATGCGGTAGGAATTACGTAGAAAGTGTTTCGAATCACCTTCTACGTTGTATGGATGCGGTAGGAATTACGTTGAAAGTGTTTCGAATCACCTTCTACGTTGTTTGGATGCGGTAGGAAATACGTAGAAAGTGCTTTGAATCACCTTCTACGTTGTTTGGATGCGGTAATAAATACGTAGAAAGTGCTTCGAATCACCTTCTACGTTGTTTGGATTTGGTAGGAAATACGTAGAAAGTGTTTCGAATCACCTTCTACGTTGTTTGGATGCGGTAGGAAATACGTAGAAAGTGCTTCGAATCACCTTCTACGTTGTTTGGATTTGGTAGGAAATACGTAGAAAGTGTTTCGAATCACCTTCTACGTTGTTTGGATGCGGTAGGAAATACGTAGAAAGTGTTTCGAATCACCTTCTACGTTGTTTGGATGCGGTAGGAAATACGTAGAAAGTGCTTTGAATCACCTTCTACGTTGTTTGGATTTGGTAGGAAATACGTAGAAAGTGCTTCGAATCACCTTCTACGTTGTTTGGATTTGGTAGGAAATACGTAGAAAGTGCTTTGAATCACCTTCTACGTTGTTTGGATGCGGTAGGAAATACGTAGAAAGTGCTTTGAATCACCTTCTACGTTGTTTGGATGCGGTAGGAATTACGTAGAAAGTGCTTCGAATCACCTTCTGAGGTGTTTGGATGCGGTAGGAAATACGTAGAAAGTGCTTCGAATCACCTTCTACGTTGTATGGATGCGGTAGGAATTACGTAGAAAGTGTTTCGAATCACCTTCTACGTTGTATGGATGCGGTAGGAATTACGTTGAAAGTGTTTCGAATCACCTTCTACGTTGTTTGGATGCGGTAGGAAATACGTAGAAAGTGCTTTGAATCACCTTCTACGTTGTTTGGATGCGGTAGGAAATACGTAGAAAGTGTTTCGAATCACCTTCTACGTTGTTTGGATTTGGTAGGAAATACGTAGAAAGTGTTTCGAATCACCTTCTACGTTGTTTGGATGCGGTAGGAAATACGTAGAAAGTGCTTCGAATCACCTTCTACGTTGTTTGGATTTGGTAGGAAATACGTAGAAAGTGTTTCGAATCACCTTCTACGTTGTTTGGATGCGGTAGGAAATACGTAGAAAGTGCTTCGAATCACCTTCTACGTTGTTTGGATTTGGTAGGAAATACGTAGAAAGTGTTTCGAATCACCTTCTACGTTGTTTGGATGCGGTAGGAAATACGTAGAAAGTACTTTGAATCACCTTCTACGTTGTTTGGATGCGGTAGGAAATACGTAGAAAGTGCTTTGAATCACCTTCTACGTTGTTTGGATGCGGTAGGAATTACGTAGAAAGTGTTTCGAATCACCTTCTACGTTGTATGGATGCGGTAGGAATTACGTAGAAAGTGTTTCGAATCACCTTCTACGTTGTTTGGATGCGGTAGGAAATACGTAGAAAGTACTTTGAATCACCTTCTACGTTGTTTGGATGCGGTAGGAAATACGTAGAAAGTGCTTTGAATCACCTTCTACGTTGTTTGGATGCGGTAGGAAATACGTAGAAAGTACTTTGAATCACCTTCTACGTTGTTTGGATGCGGTAGGAAATACGTAGAAAGTACTTTGAATCACCTTCTACGTTGTTTGGATGTGGTAGGAATTACGTAGAAAGTGCTTCGAATCACCTTCTGAGGTGTTTGGATGCGGTAGGAAATACGTAGAAAGTGTTTCGAATCACCTTCTACGTTGTTTGGATGCGGTAGGAAATACGTAGAAAGTACTTTGAATCACCTTCTACGTTGTTTGGATGCGGTAGGAAATACGTAGAAAGTACTTTGAATCACCTTCTACGTTGTTTGGATGCGGTAGGAAATACGTAGAAAGTGTTTCGAATCACCTTCTACGTTGTTTGGATGCGGTAGGAAATACGTAGAAAGTGCTTTGAATCACCTTCTACGTTGTTTGGATGTGGAAGGAATTACGTAGAAAGTGCTTCGAATCACCTTCTACGTTGTTTGGATTTGGTAGGAAATACGTAGAAAGTGTTTCGAATCACCTTCTACGTTGTTTGGATGCGGTAGGAAATACGTAGAAAGTGCTTTGAATCACCTTCTACGTTGTTTGGATGCGGTAGGAATTACGTAGAAAGTGTTTCGAATCACCTTCTACGTTGTATGGATGCGGTAGGAATTACGTAGAAAGTGTTTCGAATCACCTTCTACGTTGTTTGGATGCGGTAGGAAATACGTAGAAAGTACTTTGAATCACCTTCTACGTTGTTTGGATGCGGTAGGAAATACGTAGAAAGTACTTTGAATCACCTTCTACGTTGTTTGGATGCGGTAGGAAATACGTAGAAAGTGCTTTGAATCACCTTCTACGTTGTTTGGATGCGGTAGGAAATACGTAGAAAGTGCTTCGAATCACCTTCTACGTTGTTTGGATTTGGTAGGAAATACGTAGAAAGTGTTTCGAATCACCTTCTACGTTGTTTGGATGCGGTAGGAAATACGTAGAAAGTGCTTTGAATCACCTTCTACGTTGTTTGGATGCGGTAGGAAATACGTAGAAAGTGTTTCGAATCACCTTCTACGTTGTTTGGATTTGGTAGGAAATACGTAGAAAGTGCTTCGAATCACCTTCTACGTTGTTTGGATTTGGTAGGAAATACGTAGAAAGTGCTTCGAATCACCTTCTGAGGTGTTTGGATGCGGTAGGAAATACGTAGAAAGTACTTTGAATCACCTTCTACGTTGTTTGGATGCGGTAGGAATTACGTAGAAAGTGTTTCGAATCACCTTCTACGTTGTATGGATGCGGTAGGAATTACGTAGAAAGTGTTTCGAATCACCTTCTACGTTGTTTGGATGCGGTAGGAAATACGTAGAAAGTACTTTGAATCACCTTCTACGTTGTTTGGATGCGGTAGGAAATACGTAGAAAGTACTTTGAATCACCTTCTACGTTGTTTGGATGCGGTAGGAAATACGTAGAAAGTGCTTCGAATCACCTTCTACGTTGTTTGGATTTGGTAGGAAATACGTAGAAAGTGTTTCGAATCACCTTCTACGTTGTTTGGATGCGGTAGGAAATACGTAGAAAGTGCTTTGAATCACCTTCTACGTTGTTTGGATGCGGTAGGAAATACGTAGAAAGTGTTTCGAATCACCTTCTACGTTGTTTGGATGCGGTAGGAAATACGTAGAAAGTGCTTTGAATCACCTTCTACGTTGTTTGGATGTGGTAGGAATTACGTAGAAAGTGCTTCGAATCACCTTCTGAGGTGTTTGGATGCAGTAGGAAATACGTAGAAAGTGCTTCGAATCACCTTCTACGTTGTTTGGATGCGGTAGGAAATACGTAGAAAGTGCTTCGAATCACCTTCTACGTTGTTTGGATGCGGTAGGAATTACGTAGAAAGTGTTTCGAATCACCTTCTACGTTGTTTGGATGCGGTAGGAAATACGTAGAAAGTGCTTCGAATCACCTTCTACGTTGTTTGGATGCGGTAGGAAATACGTAGAAAGTACTTTGAATCACCTTCTACGTTGTTTGGATGCGGTAGGAAATACGTAGAAAGAGCTTTGAATCACCTTCTACGTTGTTTGGATGCGGTAGGAAATACGTAGAAAGTGTTTCGAATCACCTTCTACGTTGTTTGGATGCGGTAGGAAATACGTAGAAAGTGCTTCGAATCACCTTCTACGTTGTTTGGATGCGGTAGGAAATACGTAGAAAGTACTTTGAATCACCTTCTACGTTGTTTGGATGCGGTAGGAAATACGTAGAAAGTGCTTTGAATCACCTTCTACGTTGTTTGGATGCGGTAGGAAATACGTAGAAAGTACTTTGAATCACCTTCTACGTTGTTTGGATGTGGTAGGAATTACGTAGAAAGTGCTTCGAATCACCTTCTGAGGTGTTTGGATGCGGTAGGAAATACGTAGAAAGTGCTTCGAATCACCTTCTACGTTGTTTGGATGCGGTAGGAATTACGTAGAAAGTGTTTCGAATCACCTTCTACGTTGTTTGGATGCGGTAGGAAATACGTAGAAAGTACTTTGAATCACCGTCTACGTTGTTTGGATGTGGTAGGAATTACGTAGAAAGTGCTTCGAATCACCTTCTGAGGTGTTTGGATGCGGTAGGAAATACGTAGAAAGTGCTTCGAATCACCTTCTACGTTGTTTGGATGTGGTAGGAATTACGTAGAAAGTGTTTTGAATCACCTTCTACGTTGTTTGGATGCGGTAGGAAATACGTAGAAAGTACTTTGAATCACCTTCTACGTTGTTTGGATGTGGTAGGAATTACGTAGAAAGTGCTTCGAATCACCTTCTGAGGTGTTTGGATGCGGTAGGAAATACGTAGAAAGTGCTTCGAATCACCTTCTACGTTGTTTGGATGTGGTAGGAATTACGTAGAAAGTGTTTTGAATCACCTTCTACGTTGTTTGGATGCGGTAGGAAATACGTAGAAAGTGCTTCGAATCACCTTCTACGTTGTTTGGATGTGGTAGGAATTACGTAGAAAGTGTTTTGAATCACCTTCTACGTTGTATGGATGCGGTAGGAATTACGTAGAAAGTGTTTCGAATCACCTTCTACGTTGTTTGGATGCGGTAGGAAATACGTAGAAAGTGCTTTGAATCACCTTCTACGTTGTTTGGATGCGGTAGGAAATACGTAGAAAGTGTTTCGAATCACCTTCTACGTTGTTTGGATGCGGTAGGAAATACGTAGAAAGTGCTTTGAATCACCTTCTACGTTGTTTGGATGCGGTAGGAAATACGTAGAAAGTGCTTCGAATCACCTTCTACGTTGTTTGGATTTGGTAGGAAATACGTAGAAAGTGTTTCGAATCACCTTCTACGTTGTTTGGATGCGGTAGGAAATACGTAGAAAGTGCTTCGAATCACCTTCTACGTTGTTTGGATGCGGTAGGAAATACGTAGAAAGTACTTTGAATCACCTTCTACGTTGTTTGGATGCGGTAGGAAATACGTAGAAAGTACTTTGAATCACCTTCTACGTTGTTTGGATGTGGTAGGAATTACGTAGAAAGTGCTTCGAATCACCTTCTGAGGTGTTTGGATGCGGTAGGAAATACGTAGAAAGTGCTTCGAATCACCTTCTACGTTGTTTGGATGCGGTAGGAAATACGTAGAAAGTACTTTGAATCACCTTCTACGTTGTTTGGATGCGGTAGGAAATACGTAGAAAGTACTTTGAATCACCTTCTACGTTGTTTGGATGCGGTAGGAAATACGTAGAAAGAGCTTTGAATCACCTTCTACGTTGTTTGGATGCGGTAGGAAATACGTAGAAAGTGTTTCGAATCACCTTCTACGTTGTTTGGATGCGGTAGGAAATACGTAGAAAGTACTTTGAATCACCTTCTACGTTGTTTGGATGCGGTAGGAAATACGTAGAAAGTGCTTTGAATCACCTTCTACGTTGTTTGGATGCGGTAGGAAATACGTAGAAAGTACTTTGAATCACCTTCTACGTTGTTTGGATGCGGTAGGAAATACGTAGAAAGTACTTTGAATCACCTTCTACGTTGTTTGGATGCGGTAGGAAATACGTAGAAAGTGCTTTGAATCACCTTCTACGTTGTTTGGATGCGGTAGGAAATACGTAGAAAGTACTTTGAATCACCTTCTACGTTGTTTGGATGCGGTAGGAAATACGTAGAAAGTGCTTTGAATCACCTTCTACGTTGTTTGGATGCGGTAGGAAATACGTAGAAAGTACTTTGAATCACCTTCTACGTTGTTTGGATGCGGTAGGAAATACGTAGAAAGTGTTTCGAATCACCTTCTACGTTGTTTTGATGCGGTAGGAAATACGTAGAAAGTGCTTCGAATCACCTTCTACGTTGTTTGGATGCGGTAGGAAATACGTAGAAAGTACTTTGAATCACCTTCTACGTTGTTTGGATGTGGTAGGAATTACGTAGAAAGTGCTTCGAATCACCTTCTGAGGTGTTTGGATGCGGTAGGAAATACGTAGAAAGTGCTTCGAATCACCTTCTACGTTGTTTGGATGCGGTAGGAATTACGTAGAAAGTGTTTCGAATCACCTTCTACGTTGTTTGGATGCGGTAGGAAATACGTAGAAAGTACTTTGAATCACCTTCTACGTTGTTTGGATGCGGTAGGAAATACGTAGAAAGTACTTTGAATCACCTTCTACGTTGTTTGGATGCGGTAGGAAATACGTAGAAAGTGCTTTGAATCACCTTCTACGTTGTTTGGATGCGGTAGGAAATACGTAGAAAGTACTTTGAATCACCTTCTACGTTGTTTGGATGCGGTAGGAAATACGTAGAAAGTACTTTGAATCACCTTCTACGTTGTTTGGATGCGGTAGGAAATACGTAGAAAGAGCTTTGAATCACCTTCTACGTTGTTTGGATGCGGTAGGAAATACGTAGAAAGTGTTTCGAATCACCTTCTACGTTGTTTGGATGCGGTAGGAAATACGTAGAAAGTACTTTGAATCACCTTCTACGTTGTTTGGATGCGGTAGGAAATACGTAGAAAGTGCTTTGAATCACCTTCTACGTTGTTTGGATGCGGTAGGAAATACGTAGAAAGTACTTTGAATCACCTTCTACGTTGTTTGGATGTGGTAGGAATTACGTAGAAAGTGCTTCGAATCACCTTCTGAGGTGTTTGGATGCGGTAGGAAATACGTAGAAAGTGCTTCGAATCACCTTCTACGTTGTTTGGATGCGGTAGGAATTACGTAGAAAGTGTTTCGAATCACCTTCTACGTTGTTTGGATGCGGTAGGAAATACGTAGAAAGTACTTTGAATCACCTTCTACGTTGTTTGGATGCGGTAGGAAATACGTAGAAAGTACTTTGAATCACCTTCTACGTTGTTTGGATGCGGTAGGAAATACGTAGAAAGAGCTTTGAATCACCTTCTACGTTGTTTGGATGCGGTAGGAAATACGTAGAAAGTGTTTCGAATCACCTTCTACGTTGTTTGGATGCGGTAGGAAATACGTAGAAAGTACTTTGAATCACCTTCTACGTTGTTTGGATGCGGTAGGAAATACGTAGAAAGTGCTTTGAATCACCTTCTACGTTGTTTGGATGCGGTAGGAAATACGTAGAAAGTGCTTTGAATCACCTTCTACGTTGTTTGGATGCGGTAGGAAATACGTAGAAAGTACTTTGAATCACCTTCTACGTTGTTTGGATGCGGTAGGAAATACGTAGAAAGTGCTTTGAATCACCTTCTACGTTGTTTGGATGCGGTAGGAAATACGTAGAAAGTACTTTGAATCACCTTCTACGTTGTTTGGATGCGGTAGGAAATACGTAGAAAGTACTTTGAATCACCTTCTACGTTGTTTGGATGCGGTAGGAAATACGTAGAAAGTACTTTGAATCACCTTCTACGTTGTTTGGATGCGGTAGGAAATACGTAGAAAGTGTTTCGAATCACCTTCTACGTTGTTTGGATGCGGTAGGAAATACGTAGAAAGTACTTTGAATCACCTTCTACGTTGTTTGGATGCGGTAGGAAATACGTAGAAAGTACTTTGAATCACCTTCTACGTTGTTTGGATGCGGTAGGAAATACGTAGAAAGTGCTTTGAATCACCTTCTACGTTGTTTGGATGCGGTAGGAAATACGTAGAAAGTACTTTGAATCACCTTCTACGTTGTTTGGATGCGGTAGGAAATACGTAGAAAGTGCTTTGAATCACCTTCTACGTTGTTTGGATGCGGTAGGAAATACGTAGAAAGTACTTTGAATCACCTTCTACGTTGTTTGGATGCGGTAGGAAATACGTAGAAAGTGTTTCGAATCACCTTCTACGTTGTTTTGATGCGGTAGGAAATACGTAGAAAGTGCTTCGAATCACCTTCTACGTTGTTTGGATGCGGTAGGAAATACGTAGAAAGTACTTTGAATCACCTTCTACGTTGTTTGGATGTGGTAGGAATTACGTAGAAAGTACTTTGAATCACCTTCTACGTTGTTTGGATGCGGTAGGAAATACGTAGAAAGTACTTTGAATCACCTTCTACGTTGTTTGGATGCGGTAGGAAATACGTAGAAAGTGCTTTGAATCACCTTCTACGTTGTTTGGATGCGGTAGGAAATACGTAGAAAGTACTTTGAATCACCTTCTACGTTGTTTGGATGCGGTAGGAAATACGTAGAAAGTACTTTGAATCACCTTCTACGTTGTTTGGATGCGGTAGGAAATACGTAGAAAGAGCTTTGAATCACCTTCTACGTTGTTTGGATGCGGTAGGAAATACGTAGAAAGTGTTTCGAATCACCTTCTACGTTGTTTGGATGCGGTAGGAAATACGTAGAAAGTACTTTGAATCACCTTCTACGTTGTTTGGATGCGGTAGGAAATACGTAGAAAGTGCTTTGAATCACCTTCTGAGGTGTTTGGATGCGGTAGGAAATACGTAGAAAGTGTTTCGAATCACCTTCTACGTTGTTTGGATGCGGTAGGAAATACGTAGAAAGTACTTTGAATCACCTTCTACGTTGTTTGGATGCGGTAGGAAATACGTAGAAAGTACTTTGAATCACCTTCTACGTTGTTTGGATGCGGTAGGAAATACGTAGAAAGTGCTTTGAATCACCTTCTACGTTGTTTGGATGCGGTAGGAAATACGTAGAAAGTACTTTGAATCACCTTCTACGTTGTTTGGATGCGGTAGGAAATACGTAGAAAGTACTTTGAATCACCTTCTACGTTGTTTGGATGCGGTAGGAAATACGTAGAAAGAGCTTTGAATCACCTTCTACGTTGTTTGGATGCGGTAGGAAATACGTAGAAAGTGTTTCGAATCACCTTCTACGTTGTTTGGATGCGGTAGGAAATACGTAGAAAGTACTTTGAATCACCTTCTACGTTGTTTGGATGCGGTAGGAAATACGTAGAAAGTACTTTGAATCACCTTCTACGTTGTTTGGATGTGGTAGGAATTACGTAGAAAGTGCTTCGAATCACCTTCTGAGGTGTTTGGATGCGGTAGGAAATACGTAGAAAGTGCTTCGAATCACCTTCTACGTTGTTTGGATGCGGTAGGAATTACGTAGAAAGTGTTTCGAATCACCTTCTACGTTGTTTGGATGCGGTAGGAAATACGTAGAAAGTACTTTGAATCACCTTCTACGTTGTTTGGATGTGGTAGGAATTACGTAGAAAGTGCTTCGAATCACCTTCTGAGGTGTTTGGATGCGGTAGGAAATACGTAGAAAGAGCTTTGAATCACCTTCTACGTTGTTTGGATGCGGTAGGAAATACGTAGAAAGTGTTTCGAATCACCTTCTACGTTGTTTGGATGCGGTAGGAAATACGTAGAAAGTACTTTGAATCACCTTCTACGTTGTTTGGATGCGGTAGGAAATACGTAGAAAGTACTTTGAATCACCTTCTACGTTGTTTGGATGTGGTAGGAATTACGTAGAAAGTGCTTCGAATCACCTTCTGAGGTGTTTGGATGCGGTAGGAAATACGTAGAAAGTGCTTCGAATCACCTTCTACGTTGTTTGGATGCGGTAGGAATTACGTAGAAAGTGTTTCGAATCACCTTCTACGTTGTTTGGATGCGGTAGGAAATACGTAGAAAGTACTTTGAATCACCTTCTACGTTGTTTGGATGTGGTAGGAATTACGTAGAAAGTGCTTCGAATCAGCTTCTATGTTGTTTGGATGCGGTAGGAAATACGTAGAAAGTGCTTCGAATCACCTTCTACGTTGTTTGGATGCGGTAGGAAATACGTAGAAAGTACTTTGAATCACCTTCTACGTTGTTTGGATGCGGTAGGAAATACGTAGAAAGAGCTTTGAATCACCTTCTACGTTGTTTGGATGCGGTAGGAAATACGTAGAAAGTGTTTCGAATCACCTTCTACGTTGTTTGGATGCGGTAGGAAATACGTAGAAAGTACTTTGAATCACCTTCTACGTTGTTTGGATGCGGTAGGAAATACGTAGAAAGTGTTTCGAATCACCTTCTACGTTGTTTTGATGCGGTAGGAAATACGTAGAAAGTGCTTCGAATCACCTTCTACGTTGTTTGGATGCGGTAGGAAATACGTAGAAAGTACTTTGAATCACCTTCTACGTTGTTTGGATGTGGTAGGAATTACGTAGAAAGTACTTTGAATCACCTTCTACGTTGTTTGGATGCGGTAGGAAATACGTAGAAAGTACTTTGAATCACCTTCTACGTTGTTTGGATGCGGTAGGAAATACGTAGAAAGTGCTTTGAATCACCTTCTACGTTGTTTGGATGCGGTAGGAAATACGTAGAAAGTACTTTGAATCACCTTCTACGTTGTTTGGATGCGGTAGGAAATACGTAGAAAGTACTTTGAATCACCTTCTACGTTGTTTGGATGCGGTAGGAAATACGTAGAAAGAGCTTTGAATCACCTTCTACGTTGTTTGGATGCGGTAGGAAATACGTAGAAAGTGTTTCGAATCACCTTCTACGTTGTTTGGATGCGGTAGGAAATACGTAGAAAGTACTTTGAATCACCTTCTACGTTGTTTGGATGCGGTAGGAAATACGTAGAAAGTGTTTCGAATCACCTTCTGAGGTGTTTGGATGCGGTAGGAAATACGTAGAAAGTGTTTCGAATCACCTTCTACGTTGTTTGGATGCGGTAGGAAATACGTAGAAAGTACTTTGAATCACCTTCTACGTTGTTTGGATGCGGTAGGAAATACGTAGAAAGTACTTTGAATCACCTTCTACGTTGTTTGGATGCGGTAGGAAATACGTAGAAAGTGCTTTGAATCACCTTCTACGTTGTTTGGATGCGGTAGGAAATACGTAGAAAGTACTTTGAATCACCTTCTACGTTGTTTGGATGCGGTAGGAAATACGTAGAAAGTACTTTGAATCACCTTCTACGTTGTTTGGATGCGGTAGGAAATACGTAGAAAGAGCTTTGAATCACCTTCTACGTTGTTTGGATGCGGTAGGAAATACGTAGAAAGTGTTTCGAATCACCTTCTACGTTGTTTGGATGCGGTAGGAAATACGTAGAAAGTACTTTGAATCACCTTCTACGTTGTTTGGATGCGGTAGGAAATACGTAGAAAGTGCTTTGAATCACCTTCTACGTTGTTTGGATGCGGTAGGAAATACGTAGAAAGTACTTTGAATCACCTTCTACGTTGTTTGGATGTGGTAGGAATTACGTAGAAAGTGCTTCGAATCACCTTCTGAGGTGTTTGGATGCGGTAGGAAATACGTAGAAAGTGCTTCGAATCACCTTCTACGTTGTTTGGATGCGGTAGGAATTACGTAGAAAGTGTTTCGAATCACCTTCTACGTTGTTTGGATGCGGTAGGAAATACGTAGAAAGTACTTTGAATCACCTTCTACGTTGTTTGGATGTGGTAGGAATTACGTAGAAAGTGCTTCGAATCAGCTTCTATGTTGTTTGGATGCGGTAGGAAATACGTAGAAAGTGCTTCGAATCACCTTCTACGTTGTTTGGATGCGGTAGGAAATACGTAGAAAGTACTTTGAATCACCTTCTACGTTGTTTGGATGCGGTAGGAAATACGTAGAAAGAGCTTTGAATCACCTTCTACGTTGTTTGGATGCGGTAGGAAATACGTAGAAAGTACTTTGAATCACCTTCTACGTTGTTTGGATGCGGTAGGAAATACGTAGAAAGTACTTTGAATCACCTTCTACGTTGTTTGGATGTGGTAGGAATTACGTAGAAAGTGTTTCGAATCACCTTCTACGTTGTTTTGATGCGGTAGGAAATACGTAGAAAGTGCTTCGAATCACCTTCTACGTTGTTTGGATGCGGTAGGAAATACGTAGAAAGTACTTTGAATCACCTTCTACGTTGTTTGGATGCGGTAGGAAATACGTAGAAAGTACTTTGAATCACCTTCTACGTTGTTTGGATGTGGTAGGAATTACGTAGAAAGTGCTTCGAATCACCTTCTGAGGTGTTTGGATGCGGTAGGAAATACGTAGAAAGTGCTTCGAATCACCTTCTACGTTGTTTGGATGCGGTAGGAATTACGTAGAAAGTGTTTCGAATCACCTTCTACGTTGTTTGGATGCGGTAGGAAATACGTAGAAAGTACTTTGAATCACCTTCTACGTTGTTTGGATGTGGTAGGAATTACGTAGAAAGTGCTTCGAATCAGCTTCTATGTTGTTTGGATGCGGTAGGAAATACGTAGAAAGTGCTTCGAATCACCTTCTACGTTGTTTGGATGCGGTAGGAAATACGTAGAAAGTGCTTTGAATCACCTTCTACGTTGTTTGGATGCGGTAGGAAATACGTAGAAAGTGCTTCGAATCACCTTCTACGTTGTTTGGATGCGGTAGGAATTACGTAGAAAGTGTTTCGAATCACCTTCTACGTTGTTTGGATGCGGTAGGAAATACGTAGAAAGTGCTTTGAATCACCTTCTACGTTGTTTGGATGCGGTAGGAAATACGTAGAAAGTGCTTCGAATCACCTTCTACGTTGTTTGGATTTGGTAGGAATTACGTAGAAAGTGCTTCGAATCACCTTCTGAGGTGTTTGGATGCGGTAGGAAATACGTAGAAAGTGTTTCGAATCACCTTCTACGTTGTTTGGATGCGGTAGGAAATACGTAGAAAGTGCTTTGAATCACCTTCTACGTTGTTTGGATGCGGTAGGAAATACGTAGAAAGTGCTTCGAATCACCTTCTACGTTGTTTGGATTTGGTAGGAAATACGTAGAAAGTGTTTCGAATCACCTTCTACGTTGTTTGGATGCGGTAGGAAATACGTAGAAAGTGCTTCGAATCACCTTCTACGTTGTTTGGATGCGGTAGGAAATACGTAGATAGTGCTTCAAATCACCTTCTACGTTGTTTGGATGCGGTAGGAAATACGTAGAAAGTGCTTCGAATCACCTTCTACGTTGTTTGGATTTGGTAGGAAATACGTAGAAAGTGTTTCGAATCACCTTCTACGTTGTTTGGATGCGGTAGGAAATACGTAGAAAGTGCTTCGAATCACCTTCTACGTTGTTTGGATGCGGTAGGAAATACGTAGAAAGTGCTTTGAATCACCTTCTACGTTGTTTGGATGCGGTAGGAAATACGTAGAAAGTGCTTCGAATCACCTTCTACGTTGTTTGGATTTGGTAGGAAATACGTAGAAAGTGTTTCGAATCACCTTCTACGTTGTTTGGATGCGGTAGGAAATACGTAGAAAGTGCTTTGAATCACCTTCTACGTTGTTTGGATGCGGTAGGAAATACGTAGAAAGTACTTTGAATCACCTTCTACGTTGTTTGGATGCGGTAGGAAATACGTAGAAAGTACTTTGAATCACCTTCTACGTTGTTTGGATGTGGTAGGAATTACGTAGAAAGTGCTTCGAATCACCTTCTACGTTGTTTGGATGCGGTAGGAAATACGTAGAAAGTGCTTCGAATCACCTTCTGAGGTGTTTGGATGCGGTAGGAAATACGTAGAAAGTGCTTCGAATCACCTTCTACGTTGTTTGGATGCGGTAGGAATTACGTAGAAAGTGTTTCGAATCACCTTCTACGTTGTTTGGATGCGGTAGGAAATACGTAGAAAGTGCTTTGAATCACCTTCTACGTTGTTTGGATGCGGTAGGAAATACGTAGAAAGTGCTTCGAATCACCTTCTACGTTGTTTGGATGCGGTAGGAAATACGTAGAAAGTACTTTGAATCACCTTCTACGTTGTTTGGATGTGGTAGGAATTACGTAGAAAGTGCTTCGAATCACCTTCTACGTTGTTTGGATGCGGTAGGAAATACGTAGAAAGTACTTTGAATCACCTTTTACGTTGTTTGGATGCGGTAGGAAATACGTAGAAAGTGCTTCGAATCACCTTCTACGTTGTTTGGATGCGGTAGGAAATACGTAGAAAGTGCTTCGAATCACCTTCTACGTTGTTTGGATTTGGTAGGAAATACGTAGAAAGTGTTTCGAATCACCTTCTACGTTGTTTGGATGCGGTAGGAAATACGTAGAAAGTACTTTGAATCACCTTCTACGTTGTTTGGATGTGGTAGGAATTACGTAGAAAGTGCTTCGAATCACCTTCTACGTTGTTTGGATGCGGTAGGAAATACGTAGAAAGTGCTTCGAATCACCTTCTACGTTGTTTGGATGCGGTAGGAAATACGTAGAAAGTACTTTCCTACGTACGTTAGTAAGTACTGCGGTACATTTCCGTATAGAAGTACATCGGAACATCAAGAAAACGTTTACGCTGCGGTACATTTCCATATAGAAGTATATCGGAACATCCAGAAAACGTTTACGCTGCGGTACATTTCCATATGAAAGTACATCGGAACATATAGAAAACGTTTACGCTGCAGTACATTTCCATATGAAAGTACATCGGAACATCCAGAAAACGTTTACGCTGCGGTACATTTCCGTATAGAAGTACATCGGAACATCAAGAAAACGATTACGCTGAAGAACATTTCCATATAGAAGTACATCGGAACATCCAGAAAACGTTTACGCTGCGGTACATTTCCATATAGAAGTATATCGGAACATCCAGAGAACGTTTACGCTGAAGAACATTTCCATATAGAACTACATCGGAACATCCAGAAAACGTTTACGCTGCGGTACATTTCCATATGAAAGTACATCGGAACATCAAGAAAACGTTTACGCTGCGGTACATTTCCATATAGAAGTACATTGGAACATCCAGAAAATGTTTACGCTGCGGTACATTTCCATATGAAAGTACATCGGAACATTAAGAAAACGTTTACGCTGCAGTTCATTTCCATATGAAAGTACATCGGAACATCCAGAAAACGTTTACGCTGCGGTACATTTCCGTATAGAAGTACATCGGAACATCCAGAAAACGTTTCCGCTGCGGTACATTTCCATATAGAAGTACATCGGAACATCCAGAAAACGTTTCCGCTGCGGTACATTTCCATATAGAAGTACATCAGAACATCCAAAAAACGTTTCCGCTGCGGTACATTTCCATATAGAAGTACATTGGAACATCCAGAAAACGTTTCCGCTGCGGTACATTTCCATATAGAAGTATATCGGAACAACCAGAGAACGTTTACGCTGAAGAACATTTCCATATAGAAGTACATCGGAACATCCAGAAAACGTTTACGCTGCGGTACATTTCCATATGAAAGTACATCGGAACATCAAGAAAACGTTTACGCTGCGGTACATTTCCATATAGAAGTATATCGGAACATCCAGAAAACGTTTACGCTGCGGTACATTTCCATATGAAAGTACATCGGAACATCCAGAAAACGTTTACGCTGCGGTACATTTCCGTATAGAAGTACATCGGAACATCCAGAAAACGTTAACGCTGCGGTACATCTCCATATGAAAGTACATCGGAACATTAAGAAAACGTTTACGCTGCAGTACATTTCCATATGAAAGTACATCGGAACATCCAGAAAACGTTTACGCTGCGGTACATTTCCGTATAGAAGTACATCGGAACATCAAGAAAACGATTACGCTGAAGAACATTTCCATATAGAAGTACATCGGAACATCCAGAAAACGTTAACGCTGCAGTACATTTCCATATAGAAGTACATCGGAACATCCAGAAAACGTTTACGCTGCGGTACATTTCCATATAGAAGTACATCGGAACATCCAGAAAACGTTTCCGCTGCGGTACATTTCCATATAGAAGTACATCGGAACATCCAGAAAACGTTTCCGCTGCGGTACATTTCCATATAGAAGTACATCAGAACATCCAGAAAACGTTTCCGCTGCGGTACATTTCCATATAGAAGTACATTGGAACATCCAGAAAACGTTTCCGCTGCGGTACATTTCCATATAGAAGTATATCGGAACATCCAGAAAACGTTTACGCTGCGGTACATTTCCATATGAAAGTACATCGGAACATCCAGAAAACGTTTCCGCTGCGGTACATTTCCGTATAGAAGTACATCGGAACATCCAGAAAACGTTAACGCTGCGGTACATTTCCATATGAAAGTACATCGGAACATCAAGAAAACGTTTACGCTGCGGTACATTTCCATATGAAAGTACATCGGAACATCCAGAAAACGTTTACGCTGCGGTACATTTTCATATGGAAGTACATCGGAACATCCAGAAAACGTTTACGTTGCGGTACATTTCCATATAGAAGTACATCGGAACATCCAGAAACGTTTACGCTGCGGTACATTTCCATATGAAAGTACATCGGAACATCCAGAAAACGTTTACGCTGCAGTTCATTTCCATATGAAAGTACATCGGAACATCAAGAAAACGTTTACGCTGCGGTACATTTCCATATGAAAGTACATCGGAACATCAAGAAAACGATTACGCTGAAGAACATTTCCATATAGAAGTACATTGGAACATCCAGAAAATGTTTACGCTGCGGTACATTTCCATATGAAAGTACATTGGAACATCCAGAAAATGTTTACGCTGCGGTACATTTCCATATGAAAGTACATCGGAACATTAAGAAAACGTTTACGCTGCAGTTCATTTCCATATGAAAGTACATCGGAACATCCAGAAAACGTTTACGCTGCGGTACATTTCCATATAGAAGTACATCGGAACATCCAGAAAACGTTTCCGCTGCGGTACATTTCCATATAGAAGTACATCGGAACATCCAGAAAACGTTTCCGCTGCGGTACATTTCCATATAGAAGTACATCGGAACATCCAGAAAACGTTTACGCTGCGGTACATTTCCATATGAAAGTACATCGGAACATCAAGAAAACGTTTACGCTGCGGTACATTTCCATATAGAAGTATATCGGAACATCCAGAAAACGTTTACGCTGCGGTACATTTCCATATGAAAGTACATCGGAACATCCAGAAAACGTTTACGCTGCGGTACATTTCCGTATAGAAGTACATCGGAACATCCAGAAAACGTTTACGCTGCGGTACATTTCCGTATAGAAGTACATCGGAACATCAAGAAAACGTTTACGCTGCGGTACATTTCCATATAGAAGTATATCGGAACATCCAGAAAACGTTAACGCTGCAGTACATTTCCATATAGAAGTACATCGGAACATCCAGAAAACGTTTACGCTGCGGTACATTTCCATATAGAAGTACATCGGAACATCCACAAAACGTTTCCGCTGCGGTACATTTCCATATAGAAGTACATCGGAACATCCAGAAAACGTTTCCGCTGCGGTACATTTCCATATAGAAGTACATCAGAACATCCAGAAAACGTTTCCGCTGCGGTACATTTCCGTATAGAAGTACATCGGAACATCAAGAAAACGTTTACGCTGCGGTACATTTCCATATAGAAGTATATCGGAACATCCAGAGAACGTTTACGCTGAAGAACATTTCCATATAGAAGTACATCGGAACATCCAGAAAACGTTTACGCTGCGGTACATTTCCATATGAAAGTACATCGGAACATCAAGAAAACGTTTACGCTGCGGTACATTTCCATATAGAAGTATATCGGAACATCCAGAAAACGTTTACGCTGCGGTACATTTCCATATGAAAGTACATCGGAACATCAAGAAAACGTTTACGCTGCGGTACATTTCCATATAGAAGTACATTGGAACATCCAGAAAATGTTTACGCTGCGGTACATTTCCATATGAAAGTACATCGGAACATTAAGAAAACGTTTACGCTGCAGTTCATTTCCATATGAAAGTACATCGGAACATCCAGAAAACGTTTACGCTGCGGTACATTTCCATATAGAAGTACATCGGAACATCCAGAAAACGTTTCCGCTGCGGTACATTTCCATATAGAAGTACATCGGAACATCCAGAAAACGTTTCCGCTGCGGTACATTTCCATATAGAAGTACATCAGAACATCCAGAAAACGTTTCCGCTGCGGTACATTTCCGTATAGAAGTACATCGGAACATCAAGAAAACGTTTACGCTGCGGTACATTTCCATATAGAAGTATATCGGAACATCCAGAGAACGTTTACGCTGAAGAACATTTCCATATAGAAGTACATCGGAACATCCAGAAAACGTTTACGCTGCGGTACATTTCCATATGAAAGTACATCGGAACATCAAGAAAACGTTTACGCTGCGGTACATTTCCATATAGAAGTATATCGGAACATCCAGAAAACGTTTACGCTGCGGTACATTTCCATATGAAAGTACATCGGAACATCAAGAAAACGTTTACGCTGCGGTACATTTCCATATAGAAGTACATTGGAACATCCAGAAAATGTTTACGCTGCGGTACATTTCCATATGAAAGTACATCGGAACATTAAGAAAACGTTTACGCTGCAGTTCATTTCCATATGAAAGTACATCGGAACATCCAGAAAACGTTTACGCTGCGGTACATTTCCATATAGAAGTACATCGGAACATCCAGAAAACGTTTCCGCTGCGGTACATTTCCATATAGAAGTACATCGGAACATCCAGAAAACGTTTCCGCTGCGGTACATTTCCATATAGAAGTACATCAGAACATCCAGAAAACGTTTCCGCTGCGGTACATTTCCGTATAGAAGTACATCGGAACATCAAGAAAACGTTTACGCTGCGGTACATTTCCATATAGAAGTATATCGGAACATCCAGAGAACGTTTACGCTGAAGAACATTTCCATATAGAAGTACATCGGAACATCCAGAAAACGTTAACGCTGCAGTACATTTCCATATGAAAGTACATCGGAACATCCAGAAAACGTTTACGCTGCGGTACATTTCCGTATAGAAGTACATCGGAACATCAAGAAAACGATTACGCTGAAGAACATTTCCATATAGAAGTACATCGGAACATCCAGAAAACGTTTACGCTGCGGTACATTTCCATATAGAAGTATATCGGAACATCCAGAGAACGTTTACGCTGAAGAACATTTCCATATAGAACTACATCGGAACATCCAGAAAACGTTTACGCTGCGGTACATTTCCATATGAAAGTACATCGGAACATCAAGAAAACGTTTACGCTGCGGTACATTTCCATATAGAAGTACATTGGAACATCCAGAAAATGTTTACGCTGCGGTACATTTCCATATGAAAGTACATCGGAACATTAAGAAAACGTTTACGCTGCAGTTCATTTCCATATGAAAGTACATCGGAACATCCAGAAAACGTTTACGCTGCGGTACATTTCCATATAGAAGTACATCGGAACATCCAGAAAACGTTTACGCTGCGGTACATTTCCATATGAAAGTACATCGGAACATCCAGAAAACGTTTACGCTGCGGTACATTTCCATATAGAAGTATATCGGAACATCCAGAGAACGTTTACGCTGAAGAACATTTCCATATAGAAGTACATCGGAACATCCAGAAAACGTTTACGCTGCGGTACATTTCCATATAGAAGTATATCGGAACATCCAGAAAACGTTAACGCTGCGGTACATCTCCATATGAAAGTACATCGGAACATTAAGAAAACGTTTACGCTGCGGTACATTTCCATATGAAAGTACATCGGAACATCCAGAAAACGTTTCCGCTGCGGTACATTTCCATATAGAAGTACATCGGAACATCCAGAAAACGTTTCCGCTGCGGTACATTTCCATATAGAAGTACATCAGAACATCCAGAAAACGTTTCCGCTGCGGTACATTTCCGTATAGAAGTACATCGGAACATCAAGAAAACGTTTACGCTGCGGTACATTTCCATTTAGAAGTATATCGGAACATCCAGAGAACGTTTACGCTGAAGAACATTTCCATATAGAAGTACATCGGAACATCCAGAAAACGTTTACGCTGCGGTACATTTCCATATGAAAGTACATCGGAACATCAAGAAAACGTTTACGCTGCGGTACATTTCCATATAGAAGTATATCGGAACATCCAGAAAACGTTTACGCTGCGGTACATTTCCATATGAAAGTACATCGGAACATCCAGAAAACGTTTACGCTGCGGTACATTTCCGTATAGAAGTACATCGGAACATCCAGAAAACGTTAACGCTGCGGTACATCTCCATATGAAAGTACATCGGAACATTAAGAAAACGTTTACGCTGCAGTACATTTCCATATGAAAGTACATCGGAACATCCAGAAAACGTTTACGCTGCGGTACATTTCCGTATAGAAGTACATCGGAACATCAAGAAAACGTTTACGCTGCGGTACATTTCCGTATAGAAGTACATCGGAACATCCAGAAAACGTTTACGCTGCGGTACATTTCCATATGAAAGTACATCGGAACATCCAGAAAACGTTTACGCTGCGGTACATTTCCGTATAGAAGTACATCGGAACATCAAGAAAACGTTTACGCTGCGGTACATTTCCGTATAGAAGTACATCGGAACATCCAGAAAACGTTTACGCTGCAGTTCATTTCCATATGAAAGTACATCGGAACATCCAGAAAACGTTTACGCTGCGGTACATTTCCATTTGAAAGTACATCGGAACATCAAGAAATCGTTTACGCTGCGGTACATTTCCATATGAAAGTACATCGGAACATCAAGAAATCGTTTACGCTGCGGTACATTTCCATATGAAAGTACATCGGAACATCAAGAAATCGTTTACGCTGCGGTACATCTCCATATGAAAGTACATCGGAACATTAAGAAAACGTTTACGCTGCAGTACATTTCCATATGAAAGTACATCGGAACATCCAGAAAACGTTTACGCTGCGGTACATTTCCGTATAGAAGTACATCGGAACATCCAGAAAACGTTTACGCTGCGGTACATTTCCATATAGAAGTACATCGGAACATCCAGAAAACGTTTACGCTGCGGTACATTTCCATATGAAAGTACATCGGAACATCAAGAAATCGTTTCCGCTGCGGTACATTTCCATATAGAAGTACATCGGAACATCCAGAAAACGTTTCCGCTGCGGTACATTTCCATATGAAAGTACATCGGAACATCCAGAAAACGTTTACGCTGCGGTACATTTCCGTATAGAAGTACATCGGAACATCAAGAAAACGTTTACGCTGCGGTACATTTCCATATAGAAGTATATCGGAACATCCAGAAAACGTTTACGCTGAAGAACATTTCCATATAGAAGTACATCGGAACATCCAGAAAACGTTTACGCTGCGGTACATTTCCATATGAAAGTACATCGGAACATCAAGAAATCGTTTACGCTGCGGTACATTTCCATATGAAAGTACATCGGAACATATAGAAAACGTTTCCGCTGCGGTACATTTCCGTATAGAAGTACATCGGAACATCCAGAAAACGTTTACGCTGCGGTACATTTCCGTATAGAAGTACATCGGAACATCCAGAAAACGTTTCCGCTGCGGTACATTTCCATATAGAAGTATATCGGAACATCCAGAAAATGTTTACGCTGCGGTACATTTCCATATGAAAGTACATCGGAACATCCAGAAAACGTTTACGCTGCGGTACATTTCCGTATAGAAGTACATCGGAACATCCAGAAAACGTTAACGCTGCGGTACATCTCCATATGAAAGTACATCGGAACATTAAGAAAACGTTTACGCTGCGGTACATTTCCATATGAAAGTACATCGGAACATCCAGAAAACGTTTACGCTGCGGTACATTTCCGTATAGAAGTACATCGGAACATCCAGAAAACGTTTCCGCTGCGGTACATTTCCGTATAGAAGTACATCGGAACATTAAGAAAACGTTTACGCTGCAGTACATTTCCGTATAGAAGTACATCGGAACATCAAGAAAACGTTTACGCTGCGGTACATTTCCATATAGAAGTATATCGGAACATCCAGAAAACGTTTACGCTGCAGTTCATTTCCATATGAAAGTACATCGGAACATCCAGAAAACGTTTACGCTGCGGTACATTTCCGTATAGAAGTACATCGGAACATCAAGAAAACGTTTACGCTGCGGTACATTTCCGTATAGAAGTACATCGGAACATCCAGAAAACGTTAACGCTGCGGTACATCTCCATATGAAAGTACATCGGAACATTAAGAAAACGTTTACGCTGCAGTACATTTCCATATGAAAGTACATCGGAACATCAAGAAAACGTTAACGCTGCGGTACATTTCCATATAGAAGTACATCGGAACATTAAGAAAACGTTAACGCTGCGGTACATCTCCATATGAAAGTACATCGGAACATTAAGAAAACGTTTACGCTGCAGTTCATTTCCATATGAAAGTACATCGGAACATCCAGAAAACGTTTACGCTGCGGTACATTTCCATAAAGAAGTACATCGGAACAACCAAAAAACGTTTACGCTGCGGTACATTTCCATATGAAAGAACATCGGAACATCCAGAAAACGTTTACGCTGCGGTACATTTCCGTATAGAAGTACATCGGAACATCCAGAAAACGTTAACGCTGCGGTACATCTCCATATGAAAGTACATCGGAACATTAAGAAAACGTTTACGCTGCGGTACATTTCCATATGAAAGTACATCGGAACATCCAGAAAACGTTTACGCTGCGGTACATTTCCGTATAGAAGTACATCGGAACATCAAGAAAACGTTTACGCTGCGGTACATTTCCGTATAGAAGTACATCGGAACATCCAGAAAACGTTAACGCTGCGGTACATCTCCATATGAAAGTACATCGGAACATTAAGAAAACGTTTACGCTGCGGTACATTTCCATATGAAAGTACATCGGAACATCCAGAAAACGTTTACGCTGCGGTACATTTCCGTATAGAAGTACATCGGAACATCCAGAAAACGTTTCCGCTGCGGTACATTTCCGTATAGAAGTACATCGGAACATCCAGAAAACGTTAACGCTGCGGTACATTTCCATATGAAAGTACATCGGAACATTAAGAAAACGTTTACGCTGCGGTACATTTCCATATGAAAGTACATCGGAACATCCAGAAAACGTTTACGCTGCGGTACATTTCCATATGAAAGTACATCGGAACATCCAGAAAACGTTTACGCTGCGGTACATTTCCGTATAGAAGTACATCGGAACATCCAGAAAACGTTTACGCTGCGGTACATTTCCGTATAGAAGTACATCGGAACATTAAGAAAACGTTTACGCTGCAGTACATTTCCATATGAAAGTACATCGGAACATCCAGAAAACGTTTACGCTGCGGTACATTTCCGTATAGAAGTACATCGGAACATCCAGAAAACGTTAACGCTGCGGTACATCTCCATATGAAAGTACATCGGAACATTAAGAAAACGTTTACGCTGCAGTACATTTCCATATGAAAGTACATCGGAACATCCAGAAAACGTTTACGCTGCGGTACATTTCCGTATAGAAGTACATCGGAACATCCAGAAAACGTTAACGCTGCGGTACATCTCCATATGAAAGTACATCGGAACATTAAGAAAACGTTTACGCTGCAGTTCATTTCCATATGAAAGTACATCGGAACATCCAGAAAACGTTTACGCTGCGGTACATTTCCGTATAGAAGTACATCGGAACATCCAGAAAACGTTAACGCTGCGGTACATCTCCATATGAAAGTACATCGGAACATTAAGAAAACGTTTACGCTGCAGTACATTTCCATATGAAAGTACATCGGAACATCAAGAAAACGTTAACGCTGCGGTACATTTCCATATAGAAGTACATCGGAACATTAAGAAAACGTTAACGCTGCGGTACATCTCCATATGAAAGTACTTCGGAACATTAAGAAAACGTTTACGCTGCAGTACATTTCCATATGAAAGTACATCGGAACATCAAGAAAACGTTTACGCTGCGGTACATTTCCATATAGAAGTATATCGGAACATCCAGAAAACGTTCACGCTGCGGTACATTTCCATATGAAAGTACATCGGAACATCCAGAAAACGTTTACGCTGCGGTACATTTCCGTATAGAAGTACATCGGAACATCCAGAAAACGTTAACGCTGCGGTACATCTCCATATGAAAGTACATCGGAACATTAAGAAAACGTTTACGCTGCAGTACATTTCCATATGAAAGTACATCGGAACATCCAGGAAACGTTTACGCTGCGGTACATTTCCATATGAAAGTTCATCGGAACATCAAGAAATCGTTTACGCTGCGGTACATTTCCATATAGAAGTACATCGGAACATCCAGAAAACGTTTACGCTGCGGTACATTTCCATATGAAAGTACATCGGAACATCAAGAAATCGTTTACGCTGCGGTACATTTCCGTATAGAAGTACATCGGAACATCCAGAAAACGTTTCCGCTGCGGTACATTTCCGTATAGAAGTACATCGGAACATCAAGAAAACGTTTACGCTGCGGTACATTTCCATATAGAAGTACATCGGAACATCCAGAAAACGTTAACGCTGCGGTACATCTCCATATGAAAGTACATCGGAACATCCAGAAAACGTTTACGCTGCGGTACATTTCCGTATAGAAGTACATCGGAACATCCAGAAAACGTTAACGCTGCGGTACATCTCCATATGAAAGTACATCGGAACATTAAGAAAACGTTTACGCTGCGGTACATTTCCATATGAAAGTACATCGGAACATCCAGAAAACGTTTACGCTGCGGTACATCTCCATATGAAAGTACATCGGAACATTAAGAAAACGTTTACGCTGCGGTACATTTCCATATGAAAGTACATCGGAACATCCAGAAAACGTTTACGCTGCGGTACATTTCCGTATAGAAGTACATCGGAACATCCAGAAAACGTTAACGCTGCGGTACATCTCCATATGAAAGTACATCGGAACATTAAGAAAACGTTTACGCTGCAGTTCATTTCCATATGAAAGTACATCGGAACATCCAGAAAACGTTTACGCTGCGGTACATCTCCATATGAAAGTACATCGGAACATTAAGAAAACGTTTACGCTGCGGTACATTTCCATATGAAAGTACATCGGAACATCCAGAAAACGTTTACGCTGCGGTACATTTCCGTATAGAAGTACATCGGAACATCCAGAAAACGTTAACGCTGCGGTACATCTCCATATGAAAGTACATCGGAACATCAAGAAAACGTTTACGCTGCGGTACATTTCCGTATAGAAGTACATCGGAACATCAAGAAAACGTTTACGCTGCGGTACATTTCCATATAGAAGTATATCGGAACATCCAGAAAATGTTTACGCTGCGGTACATTTCCATATGAAAGTACATCGGAACATCCAGAAAACGTTTACGCTGCGGTACATTTCCATATGAAAGTACATCGGAACATCAAGAAATCGTTTACGCTGCGGTACATTTCCATATAGAAGTACATCGGAACATCCAGAAAACGTTTACGCTGCGGTACATTTCCATATGAAAGTACATCGGAACATCAAGAAATCGTTTACGCTGCGGTACATTTCCGTATAGAAGTACATCGGAACATCCAGAAAACGTTTCCGCTGCGGTACATTTCCGTATAGAAGTATATCGGAACATCCAGAAAATGTTTACGCTGCGGTACATTTCCATATGAAAGTACATCGGAACATTAAGAAAACGTTTACGCTGCGGTACATTTCCGTATAGAAGTACATCGGAACATCCAGAAAACGTTAACGCTGCGGTACATCTCCATATGAAAGTACATCGGAACATTAAGAAAACGTTTACGCTGCGGTACATTTCCATATGAAAGTACATCGGAACATCCAGAAAACGTTTACGCTGCGGTACATCTCCATATGAAAGTACATCGGAACATTAAGAAAACGTTTACGCTGCGGTACATTTCCATATGAAAGTACATCGGAACATCCAGAAAACGTTTACGCTGCGGTACATTTCCGTATAGAAGTACATCGGAACATCCAGAAAACGTTAACGCTGCGGTACATCTCCATATGAAAGTACATCGGAACATTAAGAAAACGTTTACGCTGCGGTACATTTCCATATAGAAGTACATCGGAACATCCAGAAAACGTTTACGCTGCGGTACATTTCCGTATAGAAGTACATCGGAACATCCAGAAAACGTTAACGCTGCGGTACATCTCCATATGAAAGTACATCGGAACATTAAGAAAACGTTAACGCTGCGGTACATCTCCATATGAAAGTACATCGGAACATTAAGAAAACGTTTACGCTGCGGTACATTTCCATATGAAAGTACATCGGAACATCAAGAAATCGTTTACGCTGCGGTACATTTCCGTATAGAAGTACATCGGAACATCAAGAAATCGTTTACGCTGCGGTACATTTCCATATAGAAGTACATCGGAACATCCAGAAAACGTTTACGCTGCGGTACATTTCCGTATAGAAGTACATCGGAACATCCAGAAAACGTTAACGCTGCGGTACATCTCCATATGAAAGTACATCGGAACATTAAGAAAACGTTTACGCTGCGGTACATTTCCATATGAAAGTACATCGGAACATCCAGAAAACGTTTACGCTGCGGTACATCTCCATATGAAAGTACATCGGAACATTAAGAAAACGTTTACGCTGCGGTACATTTCCATATGAAAGTACATCGGAACATCCAGAAAACGTTTACGCTGCGGTACATTTCCATATAGAAGTACATCGGAACATCCAGAAAACGTTTACGCTGCGGTACATTTCCATATGAAAGTACATCGGAACATCAAGAAAACGTTTACGCTGCAGTACATTTCCGTATAGAAGTACATCGGAACATCCAGAAAACGTTAACGCTGCGGTACATCTCCATATGAAAGTACATCGGAACATTAAGAAAACGTTTACGCTGCAGTTCATTTCCATATGAAAGTACATCGGAACATCCAGAAAACGTTTACGCTGCGGTACATTTCCGTATAGAAGTACATCGGAACATCCAGAAAACGTTAACGCTGCGGTACATCTCCATATGAAAGTACATCGGAACATTAAGAAAACGTTAACGCTGCGGTACATCTCCATATGAAAGTACATCGGAACATTAAGAAAACGTTTACGCTGCGGTACATTTCCATATGAAAGTACATCGGAACATCAAGAAATCGTTTACGCTGCGGTACATTTCCGTATAGAAGTACATCGGAACATCAAGAAATCGTTTACGCTGCGGTACATTTCCATATAGAAGTACATCGGAACATCCAGAAAACGTTTACGCTGCGGTACATTTCCATATGAAAGTACATCGGAACATCAAGAAAACGTTTACGCTGCAGTACATTTCCGTATAGAAGTACATCGGAACATCCAGAAAACGTTAACGCTGCGGTACATCTCCATATGAAAGTACATCGGAACATTAAGAAAACGTTTACGCTGCAGTTCATTTCCATATAGAAGTACATCGGAACATCCAGAAAACGTTTACGCTGCGGTACATTTCCGTATAGAAGTACATCGGAACATCCAGAAAACGTTAACGCTGCGGTACATCTCCATATGAAAGTACATCGGAACATTAAGAAAACGTTAACGCTGCGGTACATCTCCATATGAAAGTACATCGGAACATTAAGAAAACGTTTACGCTGCGGTACATTTCCATATGAAAGTACATCGGAACATCAAGAAATCGTTTACGCTGCGGTACATTTCCGTATAGAAGTACATCGGAACATCCAGAAAACGTTTCCGCTGCGGTACATTTCCGTATAGAAGTATATCGGAACATCCAGAAAATGTTTACGCTGCGGTACATTTCCATATGAAAGTACATCGGAACATTAAGAAAACGTTTACGCTGCGGTACATTTCCGTATAGAAGTACATCGGAACATCCAGAAAACGTTAACGCTGCGGTACATCTCCATATGAAAGTACATCGGAACATTAAGAAAACGTTTACGCTGCGGTACATTTCCATATAGAAGTACATCGGAACATCCAGAAAACGTTTACGCTGCGGTACATTTCCATATGAAAGTACATCGGAACATCAAGAAAACGTTTACGCTGCAGTACATTTCCGTATAGAAGTACATCGGAACATCCAGAAAACGTTAACGCTGCGGTACATCTCCATATGAAAGTACATCGGAACATTAAGAAAACGTTTACGCTGCAGTTCATTTCCATATGAAAGTACATCGGAACATCCAGAAAACGTTTACGCTGCGGTACATTTCCGTATAGAAGTACATCGGAACATCCAGAAAACGTTAACGCTGCGGTACATCTCCATATGAAAGTACATCGGAACATTAAGAAAACGTTAACGCTGCGGTACATCTCCATATGAAAGTACATCGGAACATTAAGAAAACGTTTACGCTGCGGTACATTTCCATATGAAAGTACATCGGAACATCAAGAAATCGTTTACGCTGCGGTACATTTCCGTATAGAAGTACATCGGAACATCAAGAAATCGTTTACGCTGCGGTACATTTCCATATAGAAGTACATCGGAACATCCAGAAAACGTTTACGCTGCGGTACATTTCCGTATAGAAGTACATCGGAACATCCAGAAAACGTTAACGCTGCGGTACATCTCCATATGAAAGTACATCGGAACATTAAGAAAACGTTTACGCTGCGGTACATTTCCATATGAAAGTACATCGGAACATCCAGAAAATGTTTACGCTGCGGTACATTTCCATATGAAAGTACATCGGAACATCCAGAAAACGTTTACGCTGCGGTACATTTCCATATGAAAGTACATCGGAACATCAAGAAATCGTTTACGCTGCGGTACATTTCCATATAGAAGTACATCGGAACATCCAGAAAACGTTTACGCTGCGGTACATTTCCATATGAAAGTACATCGGAACATCAAGAAAACGTTTACGCTGCAGTACATTTCCGTATAGAAGTACATCGGAACATCCAGAAAACGTTAACGCTGCGGTACATCTCCATATGAAAGTACATCGGAACATTAAGAAAACGTTTACGCTGCAGTTCATTTCCATATGAAAGTACATCGGAACATCCAGAAAACGTTTACGCTGCGGTACATTTCCGTATAGAAGTACATCGGAACATCCAGAAAACGTTAACGCTGCGGTACATCTCCATATGAAAGTACATCGGAACATTAAGAAAACGTTAACGCTGCGGTACATCTCCATATGAAAGTACATCGGAACATTAAGAAAACGTTTACGCTGCGGTACATTTCCATATGAAAGTACATCGGAACATCAAGAAAACGTTTACGCTGCGGTACATTTCCATATAGAAGTACATCGGAACATCAAGAAATCGTTTACGCTGCGGTACATTTCCATATAGAAGTACATCGGAACATCCAGAAAACGTTTACGCTGCGGTACATTTCCGTATAGAAGTACATCGGAACATCCAGAAAACGTTAACGCTGCGGTACATCTCCATATGAAAGTACATCGGAACATCAAGAAATCGTTTACGCTGCGGTACATTTCCGTATAGAAGTACATCGGAACATCAAGAAATCGTTTACGCTGCGGTACATTTCCATATAGAAGTACATCGGAACATCCAGAAAACGTTAACGCTGCGGTACATCTCCATATGAAAGTACATCGGAACATTAAGAAAACGTTTACGCTGCGGTACATTTCCATATGAAAGTACATCGGAACATCCAGAAAACGTTTACGCTGCGGTACATCTCCATATGAAAGTACATCGGAACATTAAGAAAACGTTTACGCTGCGGTACATTTCCATATGAAAGTACATCGGAACATCCAGAAAACGTTTACGCTGCGGTACATTTCCGTATAGAAGTACATCGGAACATCCAGAAAACGTTAACGCTGCGGTACATCTCCATATGAAAGTACATCGGAACATTAAGAAAACGTTTACGCTGCAGTACATTTCCATATGAAAGTACATCGGAACATCAAGAAAACGTTTACGCTGCGGTACATCTCCATATGAAAGTACATCGGAACATTAAGAAAACGTTTACGCTGCGGTACATTTCCATATGAAAGTACATCGGAACATCCAGAAAACGTTTACGCTGCGGTACATTTCCGTATAGAAGTACATCGGAACATCCAGAAAACGTTAACGCTGCGGTACATCTCCATATGAAAGTACATCGGAACATTAAGAAAACGTTTACGCTGCAGTTCATTTCCATATGAAAGTACATCGGAACATCCAGAAAACGTTTACGCTGCGGTACATTTCCGTATAGAAGTACATCGGAACATCCAGAAAACGTTAACGCTGCGGTACATCTCCATATGAAAGTACATCGGAACATTAAGAAAACGTTAACGCTGCGGTACATCTCCTTATTTAAGTACATCGGAACATTAAGAAAACGTTTACGCTGCGGTACATTTCCATATGAAAGTACATCGGAACATCAAGAAATCGTTTACGCTGCGGTACATTTCCGTATAGAAGTACATCGGAACATCAAGAAATCGTTTACGCTGCGGTACATTTCCATATAGAAGTACATCGGAACATCCAGAAAACGTTTACGCTGCGGTACATTTCCGTATAGAAGTACATCGGAACATCCAGAAAACGTTAACGCTGCGGTACATCTCCATATGAAAGTACATCGGAACATCAAGAAATCGTTTACGCTGCGGTACATTTCCGTATAGAAGTACATCGGAACATCAAGAAATCGTTTACGCTGCGGTACATTTCCATATAGAAGTACATCGGAACATCCAGAAAACGTTTACGCTGCGGTACATTTCCGTATAGAAGTACATCGGAACATCCAGAAAACGTTAACGCTGCGGTACATCTCCATATGAAAGTACATCGGAACATTAAGAAAACGTTTACGCTGCGGTACATTTCCATATGAAAGTACATCGGAACATCCAGAAAACGTTTACGCTGCGGTACATTTCCATATGAAAGTACATCGGAACATCCAGAAAACGTTTACGCTGCGGTACATTTCCATATGAAAGTACATCGGAACATCAAGAAATCGTTTACGCTGCGGTACATTTCCATATAGAAGTACATCGGAACATCCAGAAAACGTTTCCGCTGCGGTACATTTCCGTATAGAAGTACATTGGAACATCCAGAAAATGTTAACGCTGCGGTACATTTCCATATGAAAGTACATCGGAACATCCAGAAAACGTTTCCGCTGCGGTACATTTCCGTATAGAAGTACATCGGAACATCCAGAAAACGTTAACGCTGCGGTACATTTCCGTATAGAAGTACATCGGAACATCCAGAAAACGTTTACGCTGCGGTACATCTCCATATGAAAGTACATCGGAACATTAAGAAAACGTTTACGCTGCGGTACATTTCCATATGAAAGTACATCGGAACATCCAGAAAACGTTTACGCTGCGGTACATTTCCGTATAGAAGTACATCGGAACATCCAGAAAACGTTTCCGCTCATCGGAACATCCAGAAAACGTTAACGCTGCGGTACATCTCCATATGAAAGTACATCGGAACATTAAGAAAACGTTTACGCTGCGGTACATTTCCATATGAAAGTACATCGGAACATCCAGAAAACGTTTACGCTGCGGTACATTTCCATATGAAAGTACATCGGAACATCCAGAAAACGTTTACGCTGCGGTACATTTCCGTATAGAAGTACATCGGAACATCCAGAAAACGTTTACGCTGCGGTACATTTCCGTATAGAAGTACATCGGAACATTAAGAAAACGTTTACGCTGCGGTACATTTCCATATGAAAGTACATCGGAACATCCAGAAAACGTTTCCGCTGCGGTACATTTCCGTATAGAAGTACATCGGAACATCCAGAAAACGTTAACGCTGCGGTACATCTCCATATGAAAGTACATCGGAACATTAAGAAAACGTTTACGCTGCGGTACATTTCCATATGAAAGTACATCGGAACATCCAGAAAACGTTTACGCTGCGGTACATTTCCGTATAGAAGTACATCGGAACATCCAGAAAACGTTAACGCTGCGGTACATCTCCATATGAAAGTACATCGGAACATTAAGAAAACGTTTACGCTGCGGTACATTTCCATATGAAAGTACATCGGAACATCCAGAAAACGTTTACGCTGCGGTACATCTCCATATGAAAGTACATCGGAACATTAAGAAAACGTTTACGCTGCGGTACATTTCCATATGAAAGTACATCGGAACATCCAGAAAACGTTTACGCTGCGGTACATTTCCGTATAGAAGTACATCGGAACATCCAGAAAACGTTAACGCTGCGGTACATCTCCATATGAAAGTACATCGGAACATTAAGAAAACGTTTACGCTGCAGTTCATTTCCATATGAAAGTACATCGGAACATCCAGAAAACGTTTACGCTGCGGTACATTTCCGTATAGAAGTACATCGGAACATCCAGAAAACGTTAACGCTGCGGTACATCTCCATATGAAAGTACATCGGAACATTAAGAAAACGTTAACGCTGCGGTACATTTCCATATGAAAGTACATCGGAACATCAAGAAATCGTTTACGCTGCGGTACATCTCCATATGAAAGTACATCGGAACATCAAGAAATCGTTTACGCTGCGGTACATTTCCGTATAGAAGTACATCGGAACATCAAGAAATCGTTTACGCTGCGGTACATTTCCATATAGAAGTACATCGGAACATCCAGAAAACGTTTACGCTGCGGTACATTTCCGTATAGAAGTACATCGGAACATCCAGAAAACGTTAACGCTGCGGTACATCTCCATATGAAAGTACATCGGAACATTAAGAAAACGTTTACGCTGCGGTACATTTCCATATGAAAGTACATCGGAACATCCAGAAAACGTTTACGCTGCGGTACATTTCCATATGAAAGTACATCGGAACATCCAGAAAACGTTTACGCTGCGGTACATTTCCATATGAAAGTACATCGGAACATCAAGAAATCGTTTACGCTGCGGTACATTTCCGTATGAAAGTACATCGGAACATTAAGAAAACGTTTACGCTGCGGTACATTTCCATATGAAAGTACATCGGAACATCCAGAAAACGTTTCCGCTGCGGTACATTTCCGTATAGAAGTACATCGGAACATCCAGAAAACGTTAACGCTGCGGTACATTTCCGTATAGAAGTACATCGGAACATCCAGAAAACGTTTACGCTGCGGTACATCTCCATATGAAAGTACATCGGAACATTAAGAAAACGTTTACGCTGCGGTACATTTCCATATGAAAGTACATCGGAACATCCAGAAAACGTTTACGCTGCGGTACATTTCCGTATAGAAGTACATCGGAACATCCAGAAAACGTTTCCGCTGCGGTACATTTCCGTATAGAAGTACATCGGAACATCCAGAAAACGTTAACGCTGCGGTACATCTCCATATGAAAGTACATCGGAACATTAAGAAAACGTTTACGCTGCGGTACATTTCCATATGAAAGTACATCGGAACATCCAGAAAACGTTTACGCTGCGGTACATTTCCATATGAAAGTACATCGGAACATCCAGAAAACGTTTACGCTGCGGTACATTTCCGTATAGAAGTACATCGGAACATCCAGAAAACGTTTACGCTGCGGTACATTTCCGTATAGAAGTACATCGGAACATTAAGAAAACGTTTACGCTGCGGTACATTTCCATATAGAAGTATATCGGAACATCCAGAAAACGTTTACGCTGAAGAACATTTCCATATAGAAGTACATCGGAACATCCAGAAAACGTTTACGCTGCGGTACATTTCCATATGAAAGTACATCGGAACATCAAGAAAACGTTAACGCTGCGGTACATTTCCATATAGAAGAACATCGGAACATCCAGAAAACGTTTACGCTGCGGTACATTTCCGTATAGAAGTACATCGGAACATCCAGAAAACGTTAACGCTGCGGTACATCTCCATATGAAAGTACATCGGAACATCAAGAAATCGTTTACGCTGCGGTACATTTCCGTATGAAAGTACATCGGAACATTAAGAAAACGTTTACGCTGCGGTACATTTCCATATGAAAGTACATCGGAACATCCAGAAAACGTTTCCGCTGCGGTACATTTCCGTATAGAAGTACATCGGAACATCCAGAAAACGTTAACGCTGCGGTACATTTCCGTATAGAAGTACATCGGAACATCCAGAAAACGTTTACGCTGCGGTACATCTCCATATGAAAGTACATCGGAACATTAAGAAAACGTTTACGCTGCGGTACATTTCCATATGAAAGTACATCGGAACATCCAGAAAACGTTTACGCTGCGGTACATTTCCGTATAGAAGTACATCGGAACATCCAGAAAACGTTTCCGCTGCGGTACATTTCCGTATAGAAGTACATCGGAACATCCAGAAAACGTTAACGCTGCGGTACATCTCCATATGAAAGTACATCGGAACATTAAGAAAACGTTTACGCTGCGGTACATTTCCATATGAAAGTACATCGGAACATCCAGAAAACGTTTACGCTGCGGTACATTTCCATATGAAAGTACATCGGAACATCCAGAAAACGTTTACGCTGCGGTACATTTCCGTATAGAAGTACATCGGAACATCCAGAAAACGTTTACGCTGCGGTACATTTCCGTATAGAAGTACATCGGAACATTAAGAAAACGTTTACGCTGCGGTACATTTCCATATAGAAGTATATCGGAACATCCAGAAAACGTTTACGCTGAAGAACATTTCCATATAGAAGTACATCGGAACATCCAGAAAACGTTTACGCTGCGGTACATTTCCATATGAAAGTACATCGGAACATCAAGAAAACGTTAACGCTGCGGTACATTTCCATATAGAAGAACATCGGAACATCCAGAAAACGTTTACGCTGCGGTACATTTCCATATGAAAGTACATCGGAACATCCAGAAAACGTTTACGCTGCGGTACATTTCCGTATAGAAGTACATCGGAACATCCAGAAAACGTTAACGCTGCGGTACATCTCCATATGAAAGTACATCGGAACATCCAGAAAACGTTTACGCTGCGGTACATTTCCGTATAGAAGTACATCGGAACATCAAGAAAACGGTAACGCTGCGGTACATCTCCATATGAAAGTACATCGGAACATTAAGAAAACGTTTACGCTGCAGTACATTTCCATATGAAAGTACATCGGAACATCCAGAAAACGTTTACGCTGCGGTACATTTCCGTATAGAAGTACATCGGAACATCAAGAAAACGTTTACGCTGCGGTACATTTCCGTATAGAAGTATATCGGAACATCCAGAAAACGTTTACGCTGAAGAACATTTCCATATAGAAGTACATCGGAACATCCAGAAAACGTTTACGCTGCGGTACATTTCCATATGAAAGTACATCGGAACATCAAGAAATCGTTTACGCTGCGGTACATTTCCATATGAAAGTACATCGGAACATCCAGAAAACGTTTACGCTGCGGTACATTTCCGTATAGAAGTACATCGGAACATCAAGAAAACGTTTACGCTGCGGTACATTTCCATATAGAAGTATATCGGAACATCCAGAAAACGTTTACGCTGAAGAACATTTCCATATAGAAGTACATCGGAACATCCAGAAAACGTTTACGCTGCGGTACATTTCCATATGAAAGTACATCGGAACATCAAGAAATCGTTTACGCTGCGGTACATTTCCATATGAAAGTACATCGGAACATCCAGAAAACGTTTACGCTGCGGTACATTTCGAATAAGAAGTACATCGGAACATCCAGAAAACGTTTCCGCTGCGGTACATTTCCATATGGAAGTACATCGGAACATTCAGAAAACGGTTACGCTGCGGTACATTTCCATATAGAAGTACATCGGAACATCCAGAAAACGTTTACGCTGCGGTACATTTCCATATGGAAGTACATCGGAACATCCAGAAAACGTTTACGCTGCGGTACATTTCCATATGAAAGTACATCGGAACATCCAGAAAACGTTTACGCTGCGGTACATTTCCATATGAAAGTACATCGGAACATCCAGAAAACGTTAACGCTGCGGTACATCTCCATATGAAAGTACATCGGAACATTCAGAAAACGTTTACGCTGCGGTACATTTCCATATAAAAGTACATCGGAACATCCAGAAACGTTTACGCTGCGGTACATTTCCATATGAAAGTACATCGGAACATCCAAAAAACGTTTACGCTGCGGTACATTTCCATATAGAAGTACATCGGAACATCCAGAAAACGTTTACGCTGCGGTACATTTCCATATGGAAGTACATCGGAACATCCAGAAAACGTTTACGCTGCGGTACATTTCCATATAGAAGTACATCGGAACATCCAGAAAACGTTTACGCTGCGGTACATTTCCATATAGAAGTACATCGGAACATCCAGAAAACGTTTACGCTGCGGTACATTTCCATATGGAAGTACATCGGAACATCCAGAAAACGTTTACGCTGCGGTACATTTCCATATAGAAGTACATCGGAACATCCAGAAAACGTTTACGCTGCGGTACATTTCCATATGAAAGAACATCGGAACATCCAGAAAACGTTTACGCTGCGGTACATTTCCATATGGAAGTACATCGGAACATCCAGAAAACGTTTCCGCTGCGGTACATTTCCGTATAGAAGTACATCGGAACATCCAGAAAACGTTAACGCTGCGGTACATCTCCATATGAAAGTACATCGGAACATTCAGAAAACGTTTACGCTGCGGTACATTTCCATATGGAAGTACATCGGAACATCCAGAAAACGTTTACGCTGCGGTACATTTCCATATGGAAGTACATCGGAACATCCAGAAAACGTTTCCGCTGCGGTACATTTCCATATGGAAGTACATCGGAACATTCAGAAAACGGTTACGCTGCGGTACATTTCCATATAGAAGTACATCGGAACATCCAGAAAACGTTTACGCTGCGGTACATTTCCGTATAGAAGTACATCGGAACATCCAGAAAACGTTAACGCTGCGGTACATCTCCATATGAAAGTACATCGGAACATTCAGAAAACGTTTACGCTGCGGTACATTTCCATATGGAAGTACATCGGAACATCCAGAAAACGTTTCCGCTGCGGTACATTTCCGTATAGAAGTACATCGGAACATCCAGAAAACGTTAACGCTGCGGTACATCTCCATATGAAAGTACATCGGAACATTCAGAAAACGTTTACGCTGCGGTACATTTCCATATGGAAGTACATCGGAACATCCAGAAAACGTTTCCGCTGCGGTACATTTCCATATGGAAGTACATCGGAACATTCAGAAAACGTTTACGCTGCGGTACATTTCCATATGAAAGAACATCGGAACATCCAGAAAACGTTTACGCTGCGGTACATTTCCATATGAAAGAACATCGGAACATCCAGAAAACGTTTACGCTGCGGTACATTTCCATATAGAAGTACATCGGAACATCCAGAAAACGTTTACGCTGCGGTACATTTCCATATGAAAGAACATCGGAACATCCAGAAAACGTTTACGCTGCGGTACATTTCCATATGGAAGTACATCGGAACATCCAGAAAACGTTTCCGCTGCGGTACATTTCCGTATAGAAGTACATCGGAACATCCAGAAAACGTTAACGCTGCGGTACATCTCCATATGAAAGTACATCGGAACATTCAGAAAACGTTTACGCTGCGGTACATTTCCATATGGAAGTACATCGGAACATCCAGAAAACGTTTCCGCTGCGGTACATTTCCATATGGAAGTACATCGGAACATTCAGAAAACGGTTACGCTGCGGTACATTTCCATATAGAAGTACATCGGAACATCCAGAAAACGTTTACGCTGCGGTACATTTCCATATGGAAGTACATCGGAACATCCAGAAAACGTTTACGCTGCGGTACATTTCCATATAGAAGTACATCGGAACATCCAGAAAACGTTTACGCTGCGGTACATTTCCATATAGAAGTACATCGGAACATCCAGAAAACGTTTACGCTGCGGTACATTTCCATATGAAAGAACATCGGAACATCCAGAAAACGTTTACGCTGCGGTACATTTCCATATGGAAGTACATCGGAACATCCAGAAAACGTTTCCGCTGCGGTACATTTCCGTATAGAAGTACATCGGAACATCCAGAAAACGTTAACGCTGCGGTACATCTCCATATGAAAGTACATCGGAACATCCAGAAAACGTTTACGCTGCGGTACATTTCCATATAGAAGTACATCGGAACATCCAGAAAACGTTTACGCTGCGGTACATTTCCATATAGAAGTACATCGGAACATCCAGAAAACGTTTACGCTGCGGTACATTTCCATATGAAAGAACATCGGAACATCCAGAAAACGTTTACGCTGCGGTACATTTCCATATGGAAGTACATCGGAACATCCAGAAAACGTTTCCGCTGCGGTACATTTCCGTATAGAAGTACATCGGAACATCCAGAAAACGTTAACGCTGCGGTACATCTCCATATGAAAGTACATCGGAACATTCAGAAAACGTTTACGCTGCGGTACATTTCCATATGGAAGTACATCGGAACATCCAGAAAACGTTTACGCTGCGGTACATTTCCATATAGAAGTACATCGGAACATCCAGAAAACGTTTACGCTGCGGTACATTTCCATATGAAAGTACATCGGAACATCAAGAAAACGTTTCCGCTGCGGTACATTTCCATATGAAAGTACATCGGAACATCAAGAAAACGTTTCCGCTGCGGTACATTTCCATATGAAAGTACATCGGAACATCAAGAAAACGTTTCCGCTGCGGTACATTTCCATATGAAAGTACATCGGAACATCCAGAAAACGTTTCCGCTGCGGTACATTTCCATATGGAAGTACATCGGAACATTCAGAAAACGTTTACGCTGCAGTACATTTCCATATGAAAGTACATCGGAACATCCAGAAAACGTTTACGCTGCGGTACATTTCGAATAAGAAGTACATCGGAACATCCAGAAAACGTTTCCGCTGCGGTACATCTCCATATGAAAGTACATCGGAACATTAAGAAAACGTTTACGCTGCAGTACATTTCCATATGAAAGTACATCGGAACATCCAGAAAACGTTTACGCTGCGGTACATTTCCGTATAGAAGTACATCGGAACATTAAGAAAACGTTTACGCTGCGGTACATTTCCATATAGAAGTATATCGGAACATCCAGAAAACGTTTACGCTGAAGAACATTTCCATATAGAAGTACATCGGAACATCCAGAAAACGTTTACGCTGCGGTACATTTCCATATGAAAGTACATCGGAACATCCAGAAAACGTTTACGCTGCGGTACATTTCCATATAGAAGTACATCGGAACATCCAGAAAACGTTTACGCTGCGGTACATTTCCAAAGAGAAGTACATCGGAACATCTAGAAAACGTTAACGCTGCGGTACATTTCCATATGAAAGTACATCGGAACATCAAGAAAACGTTAACGCTGCGGTACATTTCCATATAGAAGAACATCGGAACATCCAGAAAACGTTTACGCTGCGGTACATTTCCATATGAAAGTACATCGGAACATCCAGAAAACGTTTACGCTGCGGTACATTTCCGTATAGAAGTACATCGGAACATCCAGAAAACGTTAACGCTGCGGTACATCTCCATATGAAAGTACATCGGAACATTAAGAAAACGTTTACGCTGCAGTTCATTTCCATATGAAAGTACATCGGAACATCCAGAAAACGTTTACGCTGCGGTACATTTCCGTAAAGAAGTACATCGGAACATCAAGAAAACGTTTACGCTGCGGTACTTTTCCATATGAAAGTACATCGGAACATCAAGAAATCGTTTACGCTGCGGTACATTTCCATATAGAAGTACATCGGAACATCCAGAAAACGTTTACGCTGCGGTACATTTCCATATAGAAGTACATCGGAACATCCAAAAAACGTTTACGCTGCGGTACATTTCCATATAGAAGAACATCGGAACATCCAGAAAACGTTTACGCTGCGGTACATTTCCATATAGAAGTACATCGGAACATCCAGAAAACGTTTACGCTGCAGTACATTTCCATATGAAAGTACATCGGAACATCCAGAAAACGTTTACGCTGCGGTACATTTCCATATAGAAGTACATCGGAACATCCAGAAAACGTTTACGCTGCGGTACATTTCCAAAGAGAAGTACATCGGAACATCTAGAAAACGTTAACGCTGCGGTACATTTCCATATGAAAGTACATCGGAACATCCAGAAAACGTTTACGCTGCGGTACATTTCCGTATAGAAGTACATCGGAACATCCAGAAAACGTTAACGCTGCGGTACATCTCCATATGAAAGTACATCGGAACATTAAGAAAACGTTTACGCTGCAGTTCATTTCCATATGAAAGTACATCGGAACATCCAGAAAACGTTTACGCTGCGGTACATTTCCGTAAAGAAGTACATCGGAACATCAAGAAAACGTTTACGCTGCGGTACATTTCCATATGAAAGTACATCGGAACATCAAGAAATCGTTTACGCTGCGGTACATTTCCATATAGAAGTACATCGGAACATCCAGAAAACGTTTACGCTGCGGTACATTTCGAATAAGAAGTACATCGGAACATCCAGAAAACGTTTCCGCTGCGGTACATTTTCATATGGAAGTACATCGGAACATTCAGAAAACGTTTACGCTGCGGTACATTTCCATATAGAAGTACATCGGAACATTCAGAAAACGTTTACGCTGCGGTACATTTCGAATAAGAAGTACATCGGAACATCCAGAAAACGTTAACGCTGCGGTACATCTCCATATGAAAGTACATCGGAACATTAAGAAAACGTTTACGCTGCAGTACATTTCCATATGAAAGTACATCGGAACATCCAGAAAACGTTTACGCTGCGGTACATTTCCATATAGAAGTACATCGGAACATCCAAAAAACGTTTACGCTGCGGTACATTTCCATATGAAAGAACATCGGAACATCCAGAAAACGTTTACGCTGCGGTACATTTCCATATGAAAGTACATCGGAACATCCAGAAAACGTTTACGCTGCGGTACATTTCCATATAGAAGTACATCGGAACATCCAGAAAACGTTTACGCTGCGGTACATTTCCAAAGAGAAGTACATCGGAACATCTAGAAAACGTTAACGCTGCGGTACATTTCCATATGAAAGTACATCGGAACATCCAGAAAACGTTTACGCTGCGGTACATTTCCGTATAGAAGTACATCGGAACATCCAGAAAACGTTAACGCTGCGGTACATCTCCATATGAAAGTACATCGGAACATTAAGAAAACGTTTACGCTGCAGTTCATTTCCATATGAAAGTACATCGGAACATCCAGAAAACGTTTACGCTGCGGTACATTTCCGTAAAGAAGTACATCGGAACATCAAGAAAATGTTTACGCTGCGGTACATTTCCGTATAGAAGTACATCGGAACATCCAGAAAACGTTAACGCTGCGGTACATCTCCATATGAAAGTACATCGGAACATTCAGAAAACGTTTACGCTGCGGTACATTTCGAATAAGAAGTACATCGGAACATCCAGAAAACGTTTCCGCTGCGGTACATTTCCATATGGAAGTACATCGGAACATTCAGAAAACGTTTACGCTGCGGTACATTTCCATATAGAAGTACATCGGAACATTCAGAAAACGTTTACGCTGCGGTACATTTCGAATAAGAAGTACATCGGAACATCCAGAAAACGTTAACGCTGCGGTACATCTCCATATGAAAGTACATCGGAACATTAAGAAAACGTTTACGCTGCAGTACATTTCCATATGAAAGTACATCGGAACATCCAGAAAACGTTTACGCTGCGGTACATTTCCGTATAGAAGTACATCGGAACATTAAGAAAACGTTTACGCTGCGGTACATTTCCATATAGAAGTATATCGGAACATCCAGAAAACGTTTACGCTGAAGAACATTTCCATATAGAAGTACATCGGAACATCCAGAAAACGTTTACGCTGCGGTACATTTCCATATGAAAGTACATCGGAACATCAAGAAAACGTTAACGCTGCGGTACATTTCCATATAGAAGAACATCGGAACATCCAGAAAACGTTTACGCTGCGGTACATTTCCATATGAAAGTACATCGGAACATCCAGAAAACGTTTACGCTGCGGTACATTTCCGTATAGAAGTACATCGGAACATCCAGAAAACGTTAACGCTGCGGTACATCTCCATATGAAAGTACATCGGAACATTAAGAAAACGTTTACGCTGCAGTTCATTTCCATATGAAAGTACATCGGAACATCCAGAAAACGTTTACGCTGCGGTACATTTCCGTAAAGAAGTACATCGGAACATCAAGAAAACGTTTACGCTGCGGTACTTTTCCATATGAAAGTACATCGGAACATCAAGAAATCGTTTACGCTGCGGTACATTTCCATATAGAAGTACATCGGAACATCCAGAAAACGTTTACGCTGCGGTACATTTCCAAAGAGAAGTACATCGGAACATCTAGAAAACGTTAACGCTGCGGTACATTTCCATATAGAAGAACATCGGAACATCCAGAAAACGTTTACGCTGCGGTACATTTCCATATAGAAGTACATCGGAACATCCAAAAAACGTTTACGCTGCGGTACATTTCCATATGAAAGAACATCGGAACATCCAGAAAACGTTTACGCTGCAGTACATTTCCATATGAAAGTACATCGGAACATCCAGAAAACGTTTACGCTGCGGTACATTTCCATATAGAAGTACATCGGAACATCCAGAAAACGTTTACGCTGCGGTACATTTCCAAAGAGAAGTACATCGGAACATCTAGAAAACGTTAACGCTGCGGTACATTTCCATATGAAAGTACATCGGAACATCCAGAAAACGTTTACGCTGCGGTACATTTCCGTATAGAAGTACATCGGAACATCCAGAAAACGTTAACGCTGCGGTACATCTCCATATGAAAGTACATCGGAACATTAAGAAAACGTTTACGCTGCAGTTCATTTCCATATGAAAGTACATCGGAACATCCAGAAAACGTTTACGCTGCGGTACATTTCCGTAAAGAAGTACATCGGAACATCAAGAAAACGTTTACGCTGCGGTACATTTCCATATGAAAGTACATCGGAACATCAAGAAATCGTTTACGCTGCGGTACATTTCCATATAGAAGTACATCGGAACATCCAGAAAACGGTAACGCTGCGGTACATTTCCATATGAAAGAACATCGGAACATCCAGAAAACGTTTACGCTGCGGTACATTTCCATATAGAAGTACATCGGAACATCCAAAAAACGTTTACGCTGCGGTACATTTCCATATGAAAGAACATCGGAACATCCAGAAAACGTTTACGCTGCAGTACATTTCCATATGAAAGTACATCGGAACATCCAGAAAACGTTTACGCTGCGGTACATTTCCATATAGAAGTACATCGGAACATCCAGAAAACGTTTACGCTGCGGTACATTTCCAAAGAGAAGTACATCGGAACATCTAGAAAACGTTAACGCTGCGGTACATTTCCATATAGAAGAACATCGGAACATCCAGAAAACGTTTACGCTGCGGTACATTTCCGTATAGAAGTACATCGGAACATCAAGAAAACGGTAACGCTGCGGTACATTTCCATATGAAAGAACATCGGAACATCCAGAAAACGTTTACGCTGCAGTACATTTCCATATGAAAGTACATCGGAACATCAAGAAATCGTTTACGCTGCGGTACATTTCCATATAGAAGTACATCGGAACATCCAGAAAACGTTTACGCTGCGGTACATTTCCAAAGAGAAGTACATCGGAACATCTAGAAAACGTTAACGCTGCGGTACATTTCCAAAGAGAAGTACATCGGAACATCCAAAAAACGTTTACGCTGCGGTACATTTCCATATGAAAGAACATCGGAACATCCAGAAAACGTTTACGCTGCGGTACATTTCCAAAGAGAAGTACATCGGAACATCTAGAAAACGTTTACGCTGCAGTACATTTCCATATGAAAGTACATCGGAACATCAAGAAATCGTTTACGCTGCGGTACATTTCCATATAGAAGTACATCGGAACATCCAGAAAACGTTTACGCTGCGGTACATTTCCAAAGAGAAGTACATCGGAACATCTAGAAAACGTTAACGCTGCGGTACATTTCCATATAGAAGAACATCGGAACATCCAGAAAACGTTTACGCTGCGGTACATTTCCGTATAGAAGTACATCGGAACATCAAGAAAACGGTAACGCTGCGGTACATTTCCATATGAAAGAACATCGGAACATCCAGAAAACGTTTACGCTGCAGTACATTTCCATATGAAAGTACATCGGAACATCAAGAAATCGTTTACGCTGCGGTACATTTCCATATAGAAGTACATCGGAACATCCAGAAAACGTTTACGCTGCGGTACATTTCCATATAGAAGAACATCGGAACATCCAGAAAACGTTTACGCTGCGGTACATTTCCAAAGAGAAGTACATCGGAACATCCAAAAAACGTTTACGCTGCGGTACATTTCCATATGAAAGAACATCGGAACATCCAGAAAACGTTTACGCTGCGGTACATTTCCAAAGAGAAGTACATCGGAACATCTAGAAAACGTTTACGCTGCAGTACATTTCCATATGAAAGTACATCGGAACATCAAGAAATCGTTTACGCTGCGGTACATTTCCATATAGAAGAACATCGGAACATCCAGAAAACGTTTACGCTGCGGTACATTTCCATATAGAAGTACATCGGAACATCCAAAAAACGTTTACGCTGCGGTACATTTCCATATGAAAGAACATCGGAACATCCAGAAAACGTTTACGCTGCAGTACATTTCCATATGAAAGTACATCGGAACATCCAGAAAACGTTTACGCTGCGGTACATTTCCATATAGAAGTACATCGGAACATCCAGAAAACGTTTACGCTGCGGTACATTTCCAAAGAGAAGTACATCGGAACATCTAGAAAACGTTAACGCTGCGGTACATTTCCATATAGAAGAACATCGGAACATCCAGAAAACGTTTACGCTGCGGTACATTTCCATATAGAAGTACATCGGAACATCCAAAAAACGTTTACGCTGCGGTACATTTCCATATGAAAGAACATCGGAACATCCAGAAAACGTTTACGCTGCAGTACATTTCCATATGAAAGTACATCGGAACATCAAGAAATCGTTTACGCTGCGGTACATTTCCATATAGAAGTACATCGGAACATCCAGAAAACGTTTACGCTGCGGTACATTTCCAAAGAGAAGTACATCGGAACATCTAGAAAACGTTAACGCTGCGGTACATTTCCATATAGAAGAACATCGGAACATCCAGAAAACGTTTACGCTGCGGTACATTTCCGTATAGAAGTACATCGGAACATCAAGAAAACGGTAACGCTGCGGTACATCTCCATATGAAAGTACATCGGAACATTAAGAAAACGTTTACGCTGCAGTACATTTCCATATGAAAGTACATCGGAACATCCAGAAAACGTTTACGCTGCGGTACATTTCCGTATAGAAGTACATCGGAACATCAAGAAAACGTTTACGCTGCGGTACATTTCCATATAGAAGTATATCGGAACATCCAGAAAACGTTTACGCTGAAGAACATTTCCATATAGAAGTACATCGGAACATCCAGAAAACGTTTACGCTGCGGTACATTTCCATATGAAAGTACATCGGAACATCAAGAAATCGTTTACGCTGCGGTACATTTCCATATGAAAGTACATCGGAACATCCAGAAAACGTTTACGCTGCGGTACATTTCGAATAAGAAGTACATCGGAACATCCAGAAAACGTTTCCGCTGCGGTACATTTCCATATGGAAGTACATCGGAACATTCAGAAAACGGTTACGCTGCGGTACATTTCCATATAGAAGTACATCGGAACATCCAGAAAACGTTTACGCTGCGGTACATTTCCATATGAAAGTACATCGGAACATCCAGAAAACGTTTACGCTGCGGTACATTTCCATATAGAAGTACATCGGAACATCCAGAAAACGTTTACGCTGCGGTACATTTCCATATAGAAGTACATCGGAACATCCAGAAAACGTTTACGCTGCGGTACATTTCCATATGAAAGTACATCGGAACATCCAGAAAACGTTTACGCTGCGGTACATTTCCATATAAAAGTACATCGGAACATCCAGAAAACGTTTACGCTGCGGTACATTTCCATATAAAAGTACATCGGAACATCCAGAAACGTTTACGCTGCGGTACATTTCCATATGAAAGTACATCGGAACATCCAAAAAACGTTTACGCTGCGGTACATTTCCATATAGAAGTACATCGGAACATCCAGAAAACGTTTACGCTGCGGTACATTTCCATATAGAAGTACATCGGAACATCCAGAAAACGTTTACGCTGCGGTACATTTCCATATGGAAGTACATCGGAACATCCAGAAAACGTTTCCGCTGCGGTACATTTCCGTATAGAAGTACATCGGAACATCCAGAAAACGTTAACGCTGCGGTACATCTCCATATGAAAGTACATCGGAACATCCAAAAAACGTTTACGCTGCGGTACATTTCCATATAGAAGTACATCGGAACATCCAGAAAACGTTTACGCTGCGGTACATTTCCATATAGAAGTACATCGGAACATCCAGAAAACGTTTACGCTGCGGTACATTTCCATATGGAAGTACATCGGAACATCCAGAAAACGTTTACGCTGCGGTACATTTCCATATAGAAGTACATCGGAACATCCAGAAAACGTTTACGCTGCGGTACATTTCCATATGAAAGAACATCGGAACATCCAGAAAACGTTTACGCTGCGGTACATTTCCATATGGAAGTACATCGGAACATCAAGAAAACGTTTACGCTGCGGTACATTTCCATATGGAAGTACATCGGAACATCCAGAAAACGTTTACGCTGCGGTACATTTCCATATAGAAGTACATCGGAACATCCAGAAAACGTTTACGCTGCGGTACATTTCCATATGGAAGTACATCGGAACATCCAGAAAACGTTTACGCTGCGGTACATTTCCATATAGAAGTACATCGGAACATCCAGAAAACGTTTACGCTGCGGTACATTTCCATATAGAAGAACATCGGAACATCCAGAAAACGTTTACGCTGCGGTACATTTCCATATAGAAGTACATCGGAACATCCAGAAAACGTTTCCGCTGCGGTACATTTCCGTATAGAAGTACATCGGAACATCCAGAAAACGTTAACGCTGCGGTACATCTCCATATGAAAGTACATCGGAACATTCAGAAAACGTTTACGCTGCGGTACATTTCCATATAAAAGTACATCGGAACATCCAGAAACGTTTACGCTGCGGTACATTTCCATATGAAAGTACATCGGAACATCCAAAAAACGTTTACGCTGCGGTACATTTCCATATAGAAGTACATCGGAACATCCAGAAAACGTTTACGCTGCGGTACATTTCCATATGGAAGTACATCGGAACATCCAGAAAACGTTTACGCTGCGGTACATTTCCATATAGAAGTACATCGGAACATCCAGAAAACGTTTACGCTGCGGTACATTTCCATATAGAAGTACATCGGAACATCCAGAAAACGTTTACGCTGCGGTACATTTCCATATGGAAGTACATCGGAACATCCAGAAAACGTTTACGCTGCGGTACATTTCCATATGAAAGAACATCGGAACATCCAGAAAACGTTTACGCTGCGGTACATTTCCATATGGAAGTACATCGGAACATCCAGAAAACGTTTCCGCTGCGGTACATTTCCGTATAGAAGTACATCGGAACATCCAGAAAACGTTAACGCTGCGGTACATCTCCATATGAAAGTACATCGGAACATTCAGAAAACGTTTACGCTGCGGTACATTTCGAATAAGAAGTACATCGGAACATCCAGAAAACGTTTCCGCTGCGGTACATTTCCATATGGAAGTACATCGGAACATCCAGAAAACGTTTACGCTGCGGTACATTTCCATATGGAAGTACATCGGAACATTCAGAAAACGTTTACGCTGCGGTACATTTCGAATAAGAAGTACATCGGAACATCCAGAAAACGTTTACGCTGCGGTACATTTCCATATAGAAGTACATCGGAACATCCAGAAAACGTTTACGCTGCGGTACATTTCCATATGAAAGAACATCGGAACATCCAGAAAACGTTTACGCTGCGGTACATTTCCATATGGAAGAACATCGGAACATCCAGAAAACGTTTCCGCTGCGGTACATTTCCGTATAGAAGTACATCGGAACATCCAGAAAACGTTTACGCTGCGGTACATTTCCATATGAAAGAACATCGGAACATCCAGAAAACGTTTACGCTGCGGTACATTTCCATATGGAAGTACATCGGAACATCCAGAAAACGTTTCCGCTGCGGTACATTTCCGTATAGAAGTACATCGGAACATCCAGAAAACGTTAACGCTGCGGTACATCTCCATATGAAAGTACATCGGAACATTCAGAAAACGTTTACGCTGCGGTACATTTCGAATAAGAAGTACATCGGAACATCCAGAAAACGTTTCCGCTGCGGTACATTTCCATATGGAAGTACATCGGAACATCCAGAAAACGTTTACGCTGCGGTACATTTCCATATGGAAGTACATCGGAACATCCAGAAAACGTTTCCGCTGCGGTACATTTCCGTATAGAAGTACATCGGAACATCCAGAAAACGTTAACGCTGCGGTACATCTCCATATGAAAGTACATCGGAACATTCAGAAAACGTTTACGCTGCGGTACATTTCGAATAAGAAGTACATCGGAACATCCAGAAAACGTTTACGCTGCGGTACATTTCCATATAGAAGTACATCGGAACATCCAGAAAACGTTTACGCTGCGGTACATTTCCATATGAAAGAACATCGGAACATCCAGAAAACGTTTACGCTGCGGTACATTTCCATATGGAAGAACATCGGAACATCCAGAAAACGTTTACGCTGCGGTACATTTCCATATAGAAGTACATCGGAACATCCAGAAAACGTTTACGCTGCGGTACATTTCCATATGGAAGTACATCGGAACATCCAGAAAACGTTTACGCTGCGGTACATTTCCATATGAAAGAACATCGGAACATCCAGAAAACGTTTACGCTGCGGTACATTTCCATATGGAAGTACATCGGAACATCCAGAAAACGTTTCCGCTGCGGTACATTTCCGTATAGAAGTACATCGGAACATCCAGAAAACGTTAACGCTGCGGTACATCTCCATATGAAAGTACATCGGAACATTCAGAAAACGTTTACGCTGCGGTACATTTCGAATAAGAAGTACATCGGAACATCCAGAAAACGTTTACGCTGCGGTACATTTCCATATAGAAGTACATCGGAACATCCAGAAAACGTTTACGCTGCGGTACATTTCCATATGAAAGAACATCGGAACATCCAGAAAACGTTTACGCTGCGGTACATTTCCATATGGAAGAACATCGGAACATCCAGAAAACGTTTACGCTGCGGTACATTTCCATATAGAAGTACATCGGAACATCCAGAAAACGTTTACGCTGCGGTACATTTCCATATGGAAGTACATCGGAACATCCAGAAAACGTTTACGCTGCGGTACATTTCCATATGAAAGAACATCGGAACATCCAGAAAACGTTTACGCTGCGGTACATTTCCATATGGAAGTACATCGGAACATCCAGAAAACGTTTCCGCTGCGGTACATTTCCGTATAGAAGTACATCGGAACATCCAGAAAACGTTAACGCTGCGGTACATCTCCATATGAAAGTACATCGGAACATTCAGAAAACGTTTACGCTGCGGTACATTTCGAATAAGAAGTACATCGGAACATCCAGAAAACGTTTCCGCTGCGGTACATTTCCATATGGAAGTACATCGGAACATTCAGAAAACGGTTACGCTGCGGTACATTTCCATATAGAAGTACATCGGAACATTCAGAAAACGTTTACGCTGCGGTACATTTCGAATAAGAAGTACATCGGAACATCCAGAAAACGTTTCCGCTGCGGTACATTTCCATATGGAAGTACATCGGAACATTCAGAAAACGGTTACGCTGCGGTACATTTCCATATAGAAGTACATCGGAACATCCAGAAAACGTTTACGCTGCGGTACATTTCCATATGGAAGTACATCGGAACATCCAGAAAACGTTTACGCTGCGGTACATTTCCATATAGAAGTACATCGGAACATCCAGAAAACGTTTCCGCTGCGGTACATTTCCATATAGAAGTACATCGGAACATCCAGAAAACGTTTACGCTGCGGTACATTTCCATATAGAAGTACATCGGAACATCCAGAAAACGTTTACGCTGCGGTACATTTCCATATAGAAGTACATCGGAACATCCAGAAAACGTTTACGCTGCGGTACATTTCCATATAGAAGTACATCGGAACATCCAGAAAACGTTTACGCTGCGGTACATTTCCAAAGAGAAGTACATCGGAACATCCAGAAAACGTTTACGCTGCGGTACATTTCCATATAGAAGTACATCGGAACATCCAGAAAACGTTTACGCTGCGGTACATTTCCATATGGAAGTACATCGGAACATCCAGAAAACGTTTACGCTGCGGTACATTTCCATATAGAAGTACATCGGAACATCCAGAAAACGTTTACGCTGCGGTACATTTCCATATAGAAGTACATCGGAACATCCAGAAAACGTTTACGCTGCGGTACATTTCCATATAAAAGTACATCGGAACATCCAGAAAACGTTTACGCTGCGGTACATTTCCATATGGAAGTACATCGGAACATTCAGAAAACGGTTACGCTGCGGTACATTTCCATATAGAAGTACATCGGAACATCCAAAAAACGTTTACGCTGCGGTACATTTCCATATGAAAGTACATCGGAACATCCAGAAAACGTTTACGCTGCGGTACATTTCCATATGAAAGAACATCGGAACATCCAGAAAACGTTTACGCTGCGGTACATTTCCATATGAAAGAACTTCGGAACATCCAAAAAACGTTTACGCTGCGGTACATTTCCATATAGAAGTACATCGGAACATCCAGAAAACGTTTACGCTGCGGTACATTTCCATATAAAAGTACATCGGAACATCCAGAAACGTTTACGCTGCGGTACATTTCCATATGAAAGTACATCGGAACATCCAAAAAACGTTTACGCTGCGGTACATTTCCATATGAAAGTACATCGGAACATCCAGAAACGTTTACGCTGCGGTACATTTCCATATGAAAGAACATCGGAACATCCAAAAAACGGTTACGCTGCGGTACATTTCCATATAGAAGTACATCGGAACATCCAAAAAACGTTTACGCTGCGGTACATTTCCATATGAAAGTACATCGGAACATCCAGAAAACGTTTACGCTGCGGTACATTTCCATATGAAAGAACATCGGAACATCCAGAAAACGTTTACGCTGCGGTACATTTCCATATGAAAGAACATCGGAACATCCAAAAAACGTTTACGCTGCGGTACATTTCCATATGAAAGTACATCGGAACATCCAGAAAACGTTTACGCTGCGGTACATTTCCATATGAAAGAACATCGGAACATCCAGAAAACGTTTACGCTGCGGTACATTTCCATATGAAAGTACATCGGAACATTCAGAAAACGTTTACGCTGCGGTACATTTCGAATAAGAAGTACATCGGAACATCCAGAAAACGTTTACGCTGCGGTACATTTCCATATAGAAGTACATCGGAACATCCAGAAAACGTTTACGCTGCGGTACATTTCCATATAGAAGTACATCGGAACATCCAGAAAACGTTTACGCTGCGGTACATTTCCATATGGAAGTACATCGGAACATCCAGAAAACGTTTACGCTGCGGTACATTTTCCATATAGAAGTACATCGGAACATCCAGAAAACGTTTACGCTGCGGTACATTTCCATATGGAAGTACATCGGAACATCCAGAAAACGTTTACGCTGCGGTACATTTCCATATAGAAGTACATCGGAACATCCAGAAAACGTTTACGCTGCGGTACATTTCCATATAGAAGTACATCGGAACATCCAGAAAACGTTTACGCTGCGGTACATTTCCATATGGAAGTACATCGGAACATCCAGAAAACGTTTACGCTGCGGTACATTTCCATATAGAAGTACATCGGAACATCCAGAAAACGTTTACGCTGCGGTACATTTCCATATAGAAGTACATCGGAACATCCAGAAAACGTTTACGCTGCGGTACATTTCCATATGGAAGTACATCGGAACATCCAGAAAACGTTTACGCTGCGGTACATTTCCATATAAAAGTACATCGGAACATCCAGAAAACGTTTACGCTGCGGTACATTTCCATATGAAAGTACATCGGAACATTCAGAAAACGTTTACGCTGCGGTACATTTCGAATAAGAAGTACATCGGAACATCCAGAAAACGTTTACGCTGCGGTACATTTCCATATAGAAGTACATCGGAACATCCAGAAAAACGTTTACGCTGCGGTACATTTCCATATGAAAGTACATCGGAACATTCAGAAAACGTTTACGCTGCGGTACATTTCGAATAAGAAGTACATCGGAACATCCAGAAAACGTTTACGCTGCGGTACATTTCCATATAGAAGTACATCGGAACATCCAGAAAACGTTTACGCTGCGGTACATTTCCATATAGAAGTACATCGGAACATCCAGAAAACGTTTACGCTGCGGTACATTTCCATATGGAAGTACATCGGAACATTCAGAAAACGGTTACGCTGCGGTACATTTCCATATAGAAGTACATCGGAACATCCAGAAAACGTTTACGCTGCGGTACATTTCCATATGGAAGTACATCGGAACATCCAGAAAACGTTTACGCTGCGGTACATTTCCATATAGAAGTACATCGGAACATCCAGAAAACGTTTACGCTGCGGTACATTTCCATATAGAAGTACATCGGAACATCCAGAAAACGTTTACGCTGCGGTACATTTCCATATGGAAGTACATCGGAACATCCAGAAAACGTTTACGCTGCGGTACATTTCCATATAGAAGTACATCGGAACATCCAGAAAACGTTTACGCTGCGGTACATTTCCATATAGAAGTACATCGGAACATCCAGAAAACGTTTACGCTGCGGTACATTTCCATATGGAAGTACATCGGAACATCCAGAAAACGTTTACGCTGCGGTACATTTCCATATAAAAGTACATCGGAACATCCAGAAAACGTTTACGCTGCGGTACATTTCCATATGAAAGTACATCGGAACATCCAGAAAACGTTTACGCTGCGGTACATTTCCATATGAAAGAACATCGGAACATCCAAAAAACGTTTACGCTGCGGTACATTTCCATATAGAAGTACATCGGAACATCCAGAAAACGTTTACGCTGCGGTACATTTCCATATAAAAGTACATCGGAACATCCAGAAACGTTTACGCTGCGGTACATTTCCATATGAAAGTACATCGGAACATCCAAAAAACGTTTACGCTGCGGTACATTTCCATATGAAAGTACATCGGAACATCCAGAAACGTTTACGCTGCGGTACATTTCCATATAGAAGTACATCGGAACATCCAGAAAACGTTTACGCTGCGGTACATTTCCATATAGAAGTACATCGGAACATCCAGAAAACGTTTACGCTGCGGTACATTTCCATATGAAAGAACATCGGAACATCCAAAAAACGTTTACGCTGCGGTACATTTCCATATAGAAGTACATCGGAACATCCAGAAAACGTTTACGCTGCGGTACATTTCCATATAAAAGTACATCGGAACATCCAGAAACGTTTACGCTGCGGTACATTTCCATATGAAAGTACATCGGAACATCCAAAAAACGTTTACGCTGCGGTACATTTCCATATGAAAGTACATCGGAACATCCAGAAACGTTTACGCTGCGGTACATTTCCATATGAAAGAACATCGGAACATCCAGAAAACGTTTACGCTGCGGTACATTTCCATATAGAAGTACATCGGAACATCCAGAAACGTTTACGCTGCGGTACATTTCCATATGAAAGAACATCGGAACATCCAGAAACGTTTACGGTGCGGTACATTTCCATATAGAAGTACATCGGAACATCCAAAAAACGTTTACGCTGCGGTACATTTCCATATGAAAGTACATCGGAACATCCAGAAACGTTTACGCTGCGGTACATTTCCATATAGAAGTACATCGGAACATCCAAAAAACGTTTACGCTGCGGTACATTTCCATATGAAAGTACATCGGAACATCCAGAAAACGTTTACGCTGCGGTACATTTCCGTATAGAAGTACATCGGAACATCCAGAAAACGTTAACGCTGCGGTACATTTCCATATGAAAGTACATCGGAACATCAAGAAAACGTTTAAGCTGCGGTACATTTCCGTATAGAAGTACATCGGAACATCAAGAAAACGTTTACGCTGCGGTACATTTCCATATAGAAGTATATCGGAACATCCAGAAAACGTTTACGCTGCAGTACATTTCCATATGAAAGTACATCGGAACATCCAGAAAACGTTTACGCTGCGGTACATTTCCGTATAGAAGTACATCGGAACATCAAGAAAACGTTTACGCTGCGGTACATTTCCATATAGAAGTATATCGGAACATCCAGAAAACGTTTACGCTGAAGAACATTTCCATATAGAAGTACATCGGAACATCCAGAAAACGTTTACGCTGCGGTACATTTCCATATGAAAGTACATCGGAACATCAAGAAATCGTTTACGCTGCGGTACATTTCCATATGAAAGTACATCGGAACATCCAGAAAACGTTTCCGCTGCGGTACATTTCCATATGGAAGTACATCGGAACATTCAGAAAACGGTTACGCTGCGGTACATTTCCATATGAAAGTACATCGGAACATCCAGAAAACGTTTACGCTGCGGTACATTTCCATATAGAAGTACATCGGAACATCCAGAAAACGTTTACGCTGCGGTACATTTCCATATGGAAGTACATCGGAACATCCAGAAAACGTTTACGCTGCGGTACATTTCCATATAGAAGTACATCGGAACATCCAGAAAACGTTTACGCTGCGGTACATTTCCATATAGAAGTACATCGGAACATCCAGAAAACGTTTACGCTGCGGTACATTTCCATATGGAAGTACATCGGAACATCCAGAAAACGTTTACGCTGCGGTACATTTCCATATAGAAGTACATCGGAACATCCAGAAAACGTTTACGCTGCGGTACATTTCCATATGAAAGTACATCGGAACATCCAAAAAACGTTTACGCTGCGGTACATTTCCATATGAAAGAACATCGGAACATCCAGAAAACGTTTACGCTGCGGTACATTTCCATATGAAAGTACATCGGAGCATCCAAAAAACGTTTACGCTGCGGTACATTTCCATATGAAAGAACATCGGAACATCCAGAAAACGTTTACGCTGCGGTACATTTCCATATGAAAGTACATCGGAACATCAAAAAAACGTTTACGCTGAAGTACATTTCCATAGAGAAGTACATCGGAACATCCAAAAAACGTTTACGCTGCGGTACATTTCCATATAGAAGTACATCGGAACATCCAGAAAACGTTTACGCTGCGGTACATTTCCATATGGAAGTACATCGGAACATCCAGAAAACGTTTACGCTGCGGTACATTTCCATATGGAAGTACATCGGAACATCCAGAAAACGTTTACGCTGCGGTACATTTCCATATAGAAGTACATCGGAACATCCAAAAAACGTTTACGCTGCGGTACATTTCCATATAGAAGTACATCGGAGCATCAAGAAAACGTTTACGCTGCGGTACATTTCCATATAGAAGTACATCGGAACATCCAGAAAACGTTTACGCTGCGGTACATTTCCATATGAAAGAACATCGGAACATCCAGAAAACGTTTACGCTGCGGTACATTTCCATATGAAAGTACATCGGAACATCAAAAAAACGTTTACGCTGAAGTACATTTCCATAGAGAAGTACATCGGAACATCCAAAAAACGTTTACGCTGCGGTACATTTCCATATAGAAGTACATCGGAACATCCAGAAAACGTTTACGCTGCGGTACATTTCCATATAAAAGTACATCGGAGCATCAAGAAAACGTTTACGCTGCGGTACATTTCCATATAGAAGTACATCGGAACATCCAGAAAACGTTTACGCTGCTGTACATTTCCATATGAAAGAACATCGGAACATCCAGAAAACGTTTACGCTGCGGTACATTTCCATATGAAAGTACATCGGAACATCAAAAAAACGTTTACGCTGAAGTACATTTCCATAGAGAAGTACATCGGAACATCCAAAAAACGTTTACGCTGCGGTACATTTCCATATAGAAGTACATCGGAACATCCAGAAAACGTTTACGCTGCGGTACATTTCCATATAAAAGTACATCGGAGCATCAAGAAAACGTTTACGCTGCGGTACATTTCCATATAGAAGTACATCGGAACATCCAGAAAACGTTTACGCTGCGGTACATTTCCATATGAAAGAACATCGGAACATCCAGAAAACGTTTACGCTGCGGTACATTTCCATATGAAAGTACATCGGAACATCCAAAATACGTTTACGCTGCGGTACATTTCCATATGAAAGTACATCGGAACATCCAGAAACGTTTACGCTGCGGTACATTTCCATATGAAAGAACATCGGAACATCCAGAAAACGTTTACGCTGCGGTACATTTCCATATAGAAGTACATCGGAACATCCAGAAACGTTTACGCTGCGGTACATTTCCATATGAAAGAACATCGGAACATCCAGAAAACGTTTACGCTGCGGTACATTTCCATATAGACGTACATCGGAACATCCAGAAAACGTTAACGCTGCGGTACATTTCCATTTAAAAGTACATCGGAACATCCAGAAACGTTTACGCTGCGGTACATTTCCATATGAAAGTACATCGGAACATCAAAAAAACGTTTACGCTGAAGTACATTTCCATAGAGAAGTACATCGGAACATCCAAAAAACGTTTATGCTGCGGTACATTTCCATATAGAAGTACATCGGAACATCCAGAAAACGTTTACGCTGCGGTACATTTCCATATAAAAGTACATCGGAGCATCAAGAAAACGTTTACGCTGCGGTACATTTCCATATAGAAGTACATCGGAACATCCAGAAAACGTTTACGCTGCTGTACATTTCCATATGAAAGAACATCGGAACATCCAGAAAACGTTTACGCTGCGGTACATTTCCATATGAAAGTACATCGGAACATCAAAAAAACGTTTACGCTGAAGTACATTTCCATAGAGAAGTACATCGGAACATCCAAAAAACGTTTACGCTGCGGTACATTTCCATATAGAAGTACATCGGAACATCCAGAAAACGTTTACGCTGCGGTACATTTCCATATGAAAGAACATCGGAACATCCAGAAAACGTTTACGCTGCGGTACATTTCCATATAGAAGTACATCGGAACATCCAGAAAACGTTTACGCTGCGGTACATTTCCATATGAAAGAACATCGGAACATCCAGAAAACGTTTACGCTGCGATACATTCTCATATAGAAGTACATCGGAACATCCAGAAAACGTTTACGCTGCGGTACATTTCCATATAGAAGTACATCGGAACATCCAGAAAACGTTTACGCTGCGGTACATTTCCATATGAAAGAACATCGGAACATCCAGAAAACGTTTACGCTGCGGTACATTTCCATATAGAAGTACATCGGAACATCAAAAAAACGTTTACGCTGCGGTACATTTCCATATGAAAGTACATCGGAACATCCAGAAACGTTTACGGTGCGGTACATTTCCATATGAAAGTACATCGGAACATCCAAAAAACGTTTACGCTGCGGTACATTTCCATATAGAAGTACATCGGAGCATCAAGAAAACGTTTACGCTGCGGTACATTTCCATATAGAAGTACATCGGAACATCCAGAAAACGTTTACGCTGCGGTACATTTCCATATGAAAGAACATCGGAACATCCAGAAAACGTTTACGCTGCGATACATTTCCATATAGAAGTACATCGGAACATCCAGAAAACGTTTACGCTGCGGTACATTTCCATATAGAAGTACATCGGAACATCCAGAAAACGTTTACGCTGCGGTACATTTCCATATAGAAGTACATCGGAACATCCAGAAAACGTTTACGCTGCGGTACATTTCCATATGAAAGTACATCGGAACATCCAGAAAACGTTTACGCTGCGGTACATTTCCATATAGAAGTACATCGGAACATCCAGAAAACGTTTACGCTGCGGTACATTTCCATATGAAAGTACATCGGAACATCCAGAAACGTTTACGCTGCGGTACTTTTCCATATGAAAGTACATCGGAACATCCAAAAAACGTTTACGCTGCGGTACATTTCCATATGAAAGAACATCGGAACATCAAAAAAACGTTTACGCTGCGGTACATTTCCATATAGAAGTACATCGGAACATCCAGAAAACGTTTACGCTGCGGTACATTTCCATATGAAAGTACATCGGAACATCCAGAAAACGTTTACGCTGCGGTACATTTCCATATGAAAGTACATCGGAACATCCAGAAAACGTTTACGCTGCGGTACATTTCCATATGAAAGTACATCGGAACATCCAGAAAACGTTTACGCTGCGGTACATTTCCATATGAAAGAACATCGGAACATCCAGAAAACGTTTACGCTGCGGTACATTTCCATATGAAAGTACATCGGAACATCCAGAAAACGTTTACGCTGCGGTACATTTCCATATGAAAGAACATCGGAACATCAAAAAAACGTTTACGCTGCGGTACATTTCCATATAGAAGTACATCGGAACATCCAGAAAACGTTTACGCTGCGGTACATTTCCATATGAAAGTACATCGGAACATCCAGAAACGTTTACGCTGCGGTACTTTTCCATATGAAAGTACATCGGAACATCCAAAAAACGTTTACGCTGCGGTACATTTCCATATGAAAGTACATCGGAACATCCAGAAAACGTTTACGCTGCGGTACATTTCCATATAGAAGTACATCGGAACATCCAGAAAACGTTTACGCTGCGGTACATTTCCATATACAAGTACATCGGAACATCCAGAAACGTTTACGCTGCGGTACATTTCCATATGAAAGTACATCGGAACATCCAAAAAACGTTTACGCTGCGGTACATTTCCATATGAAAGTACATCGGAACATCCAGAAACGTTTACGCTGCGGTACATTTCCATATGAAAGAACATCGGAACATCCAGAAAACGTTTACGCTGCGGTACATTTCCATATAGAAGTACATCGGAACATCAAAAAAACGTTTACGCTGCGGTACATTTCCATATGAAAGTACATCGGAACATCCAAAAAACGTTTACGCTGCGGTACATTTCCATATAGAAGTACATCGGAACATCCATAAAACGTTTACGCTGCGGTACATTTCCATATAGAAGTACATCGGAACATCCAGAAAACGTTTACGCTGCGGTACATTTCCATATGAAAGAACATCGGAACATCCAGAAAACGTTTACGCTGCGATACATTTCCATATAGAAGTACATCGGAACATCAAGAAAACGTTTACGCTGCGGTACATTTCCATATGAAAGAACATCGAAACATCCAGAAACGTTTACGCTGCGGTACATTTCCATATAGAAGTACATCGGAACATCCAGAAAACGTTTACGCTGCGGTACATTTCCATATGAAAGTACATCGGAACATCCAGAAAACGTTTACGCTGCGGTACATTTCCATATAGAAGTACATCGGAACATCCAGAAAACGTTTACGCTGCGGTACATTTCCATATGAAAGTACATCGGAACATCCAGAAACGTTTACGCTGCGGTACTTTTCCATATGAAAGTACATCGGAACATCCAAAAAACGTTTACGCTGCGGTACATTTCCATATGAAAGTACATCGGAACATCCAGAAACGTTTACGCTGCGGTACATTTCCATATGAAAGAACATCGGAACATCCAGAAAACGTTTACGCTGCGGTACATTTCCACATAGAAGTACATCGGAACATCCAGAAAACGTTTACGCTGCGGTACATTTCCATATAAAAGTACATCGGAACATCCAGAAACGTTTACGCTGCGGTACATTTCCATATGAAAGTACATCGGAACATCCAAAAAACGTTTACGCTGCGGTACATTTCCATATAGAAGTACATCGGAACATCCAGAAAACGTTTACGCTGCGGTACATTTCCATATGAAAGTACATCAGAACATCCAGAAACGTTTACGCTGCGGTACTTTTCCATATGAAAGTACATCGGAACATCCAAAAAACGTTTACGCTGCGGTACATTTCCATATGAAAGTACATCGGAACATCCAGAAAACGTTTACGCTGCGGTACATTTCCATATGAAAGTACATCGGAACATCCAGAAAACGTTTACGCTGCGGTACATTTCCATATGAAAGTACATCGGAACATCCAGAAAACGTTTACGCTGCGGTACATTTCCATATAGAAGTACATCGGAGCATCAAGAAAACGTTTACGCTGCGGTACATTTCCATATAGAAGTACATCGGAACATCCAGAAAACGTTTACGCTGCGGTACATTTCCATATGAAAGAACATCGGAACATCCAGAAAACGTTTACGCTGCGGTACATTTCCATATGAAAGTACATCGGAACATCCAAAAAACGTTTACGCTGCGGTACATTTCCATATGAAAGTACATCGGAACATCCAAAAAACGTTTACGCTGCGGTACATTTCCATATAGAAGTACATCGGAGCATCAAGAAAACGTTTACGCTGCGGTACATTTCCATATAGAAGTACATCGGAACATCCAGAAAACGTTTACGCTGCGGTACATTTCCATATAGAAGTACATCGGAACATCCAGAAAACGTTTACGCTGCGGTACATTTCCATATGAAAGTACATCGGAACATCCAGAAACGTTTACGCTGCGGTACTTTTCCATATGAAAGTACATCGGAACATCCAAAAAACGTTTACGCTGCGGTACATTTCCATATGAAAGTACATCGGAACATCCAGAAACGTTTACGGTGCGGTACATTTCCATATGAAAGTACATCGGAACATCCAGAAAACGTTTACGCTGCGGTACATTTCCACATAGAAGTACATCGGAACATCCAGAAAACGTTTACGCTGCGGTACATTTCCATATAAAAGTACATCGGAACATCCAGAAAACGTTTACGCTGCGGTACATTTCCATATGAAAGAACATCGGAACATCCAGAAAACGTTTACGCTGCGATACATTTCCATATAGAAGTACATCGGAACATCAAGAAAACGTTTACGCTGCGGTACATTTCCATATGAAAGAACATCGAAACATCCAGAAACGTTTACGCTGCGGTACATTTCCATATAGAAGTACATCGGAACATCCAGAAAACGTTTACGCTGCGGTACATTTCCATATGAAAGTACATCGGAACATCCAGAAAACGTTTACGCTGCGGTACATTTCCATATAGAAGTACATCGGAACATCCAGAAAACGTTTACGCTGCGGTACATTTCCATATGAAAGTACATCGGAACATCCAGAAACGTTTACGCTGCGGTACTTTTCCATATGAAAGTACATCGGAACATCCAGAAACGTTTACGGTGCGGTACATTTCCATATGAAAGTACATCGGAACATCCAGAAAACGTTTACGCTGCGGTACATTTCCACATAGAAGTACATCGGAACATCCAGAAAACGTTTACGCTGCGGTACATTTCCATATAAAAGTACATCGGAACATCCAGAAACGTTTACGCTGCGGTACATTTCCATATGAAAGTACATCGGAACATCCAAAAAACGTTTACGCTGCGGTACATTTCCATATAGAAGTACATCGGAACATCCAGAAAACGTTTACGCTGCGGTACATTTCCATATGAAAGTACATCGGAACATCCAGAAAACGTTTACGCTGCGGTACATTTCCATATGAAAGTACATCGGAACATCCAGAAACGTTTACGGTGCGGTACATTTCCATATGAAAGTACATCGGAACATCCAGAAAACGTTTACGCTGCGGTACATTTCCACATAGAAGTACATCGGAACATCCAGAAAACGTTTACGCTGCGGTACATTTCCATATAAAAGTACATCGGAACATCCAGAAAACGTTTACGCTGCGGTACATTTCCATATAGAAGTACATCGGAACATCCAGAAAACGTTTACGCTGCGGTACATTTCCATATGAAAGTACATCGGAACATCCAGAAAACGTTTACGCTGCGGTACATTTCCATATAGAAGTACATCGGAACATCCAGAAAACGTTTACGCTGCGGTACATTTCCATATGAAAGTACATCGGAACATCCAGAAAACGTTTACGCTGCGGTACATTTCCATATGAAAGTACATCGGAACATCCAGAAACGTTTACGGTGCGGTACATTTCCATATGAAAGTACATCGGAACATCCAGAAAACGTTTACGCTGCGGTACATTTCCACATAGAAGTACATCGGAACATCCAGAAAACGTTTACGCTGCGGTACATTTCCATATAAAAGTACATCGGAACATCCAGAAACGTTTACGCTGCGGTACATTTCCATATGAAAGTACATCGGAACATCCAAAAAACGTTTACGCTGCGGTACATTTCCATATAGAAGTACATCGGAACATCCAGAAAACGTTTACGCTGCGGTACATTTCCATATGAAAGTACATCGGAACATCCAGAAACGTTTACGCTGCGGTACTTTTCCATATGAAAGTACATCGGAACATCCAAAAAACGTTTACGCTGCGGTACATTTCCATATGAAAGTACATCGGAACATCCAGAAAACGTTTACGCTGCGGTACATTTCCATATGAAAGTACATCGGAACATCCAGAAAACGTTTACGCTGCGGTACATTTCCATATGAAAGTACATCGGAACATCCAGAAAACGTTTACGCTGCGGTACATTTCCATATAGAAGTACATCGGAGCATCAAGAAAACGTTTACGCTGCGGTACATTTCCATATAGAAGTACATCGGAACATCCAGAAAACGTTTACGCTGCGGTACATTTCCATATGAAAGAACATCGGAACATCCAGAAAACGTTTACGCTGAAGTACATTTCCATATAGAAGTACATCGGAACATCAAAAAAACGTTTACGCTGCGGTACATTTCCATATGAAAGTACATCGGAACATCCAGAAACGTTTACGGTGCGGTACATTTCCATATGAAAGTACATCGGAACATCCAAAAAAACGTTTACGCTGCGGTACATTTCCATATAGAAGTACATCGGAGCATCAAGAAAACGTTTACGCTGCGGTACATTTCCATATAGAAGTACATCGGAACATCCAGAAAACGTTTACGCTGCGGTACATTTCCATATGGAAGTACATCGGAACATTCAGAAAACGGTTACGCTGCGGTACATCTCCATATGAAAGTACATCGGAACATCCAGAAAACGTTTACGCTGCGGTACATTTCCATATGAAAGTACATCGGAACATCCAGAAAACGTTTACGCTGCGGTACATTTCCATATAGAAGTACATCGGAACATCCAGAAAACGTTTACGCTGCGGTACATTTCCATATGAAAGTACATCGGAACATCCAGAAACGTTTACGCTGCGGTACTTTTCCATATGAAAGTACATCGGAACATCCAGAAAACGTTTACGCTGCGGTACATTTCCATATGAAAGTACATCGGAACATCCAGAAAACGTTTACGCTGCGGTACATTTCCATATAGAAGTACATCGGAACATCCAGAAAACGTTTACGCTGAAGTACATTTCCATATAAAAGTACATCGGAACATCCAGAAACGTTTACGCTGCGGTACTTTTCCATATGAAAGTACATCGGAACATCCAAAAAACGTTTACGCTGCGGTACATTTCCATATGAAAGTACATCGGAACATCCAGAAAACGTTTACGCTGCGGTACATTTCCATATGAAAGTACATCGGAACATCCAGAAAACGTTTACGCTGCGGTGCATTTCCATATGAAAGTACATCGGAACATCCAGAAAACGTTTACGCTGCGGTACATTTCCATATGAAAGTACATCGGAACATCCAGAAAACGTTTACGCTGCGGTACATTTCCATATAGAAGTACATCGGAACATCCAGAAACGTTTACGCTGCGGTACATTTCCATATGAAAGAACATCGGAACATCCAGAAAACGTTTACGCTGCGGTACATTTCCATATAGAAGTACATCGGAACATCCAGAAACGTTTACGCTGCGGTACTTTTCCATATGAAAGTACATCGGAACATCCAGAAAACGTTTACGCTGCGGTACATTTCCATATAGAAGTACATCGGAACATCCAGAAACGTTTACGCTGCGGTACATTTCCATATGAAAGAACATCGGAACATCCAGAAAACGTTTACGCTGCGGTACATTTCCATATAGAAGTACATCGGAACATCAAAAAAACGTTTACGCTGCGGTACATTTCCATATGAAAGTACATCGGAACATCCAAAAAACGTTTACGCTGCGGTACATTTCCATATAGAAGTACATCGGAACATCCAGAAAACGTTTACGCTGCGGTACATTTCCATATGAAAGTACATCGGAACATCCAGAAAACGTTTACGCTGCGGTACATTTCCATATGAAAGAACATCGGAACATCAAAAAAACGTTTACGCTGAAGTACATTTCCATATAGAAGTACATCGGAACATCAAAAAAACGTTTACGCTGCGGTACATTTCCATATGAAAGTACATCGGAACATCCAGAAAACGTTTACGCTGCGGTACATTTCCATATAGAAGTACATCGGAACATCCAGAAAACGTTTACGCTGCGGTACATTTCCATATAAAAGTACATCGGAACATCCAGAAACGTTTACGCTGCGGTACTTTTCCATATGAAAGTACATCGGAACATCCAGAAAACGTTTACGCTGCGGTACATTTCCATATAGAAGTACATCGGAACATCCAGAAACGTTTACGCTGCGGTACATTTCCATATGAAAGAACATCGGAACATCCAGAAAACGTTTACGCTGCGGTACATTTCCATATAGAAGTACATCGGAACATCAAAAAAACGTTTACGCTGCGGTACATTTCCATATGAAAGTACATCGGAACATCCAAAAAACGTTTACGCTGCGGTACATTTCCATATAGAAGTACATCGGAACATCCAGAAAACGTTTACGCTGCGGTACATTTCCATATGAAAGTACATCGGAACATCCAGAAAACGTTTACGCTGCGGTACATTTCCATATGAAAGAACATCGGAACATCAAAAAAACGTTTACGCTGAAGTACATTTCCATATAGAAGTACATCGGAACATCAAAAAAACGTTTACGCTGCGGTACATTTCCATATGAAAGTACATCGGAACATCCAGAAAACGTTTACGCTGCGGTACATTTCCATATAGAAGTACATCGGAACATCCAGAAAACGTTTACGCTGCGGTACATTTCCATATGAAAGTACATCGGAACATCCAGAAACGTTTACGCTGCGGTACTTTTCCATATGAAAGTACATCGGAACATCCAGAAAACGTTTACGCTGCGGTACATTTCCATATAGAAGTACATCGGAACATCCAGAAACGTTTACGCTGCGGTACATTTCCATATGAAAGAACATCGGAACATCCAGAAAACGTTTACGCTGCGGTACATTTCCATATAGAAGTACATCGGAACATCAAAAAAACGTTTACGCTGCGGTACATTTCCATATGAAAGTACATCGGAACATCCAAAAAACGTTTACGCTGCGGTACATTTCCATATAGAAGTACATCGGAACATCCAGAAAACGTTTACGCTGCGGTACATTTCCATATAGAAGTACATCGGAACATCCAGAAAACGTTTACGCTGCGGTACATTTCCATATGAAAGAACATCGGAACATCCAGAAAACGTTTACGCTGCGATACATTTCCATATAGAAGTACATCGGAACATCAAGAAAACGTTTACGCTGCGGTACATTTCCATATGAAAGAACATCGAAACATCCAGAAACGTTTACGCTGCGGTACATTTCCATATAGAAGTACATCGGAACATCCAGAAAACGTTTACGCTGCGGTACATTTCCATATGAAAGTACATCGGAACATCCAGAAAACGTTTACGCTGCGGTACATTTCCATATAGAAGTACATCGGAACATCCAGAAAACGTTTACGCTGCGGTACATTTCCATATAAAAGTACATCGGAACATCCAGAAACGTTTACGCTGCGGTACATTTCCATATGAAAGTACATCGGAACATCCAAAAAACGTTTACGCTGCGGTACATTTCCATATGAAAGTACATCGGAACATCCAGAAACGTTTACGCTGCGGTACATTTCCATATGAAAGAACATCGGAACATCCAGAAACGTTTACGCTGCGGTACATTTCCATATGAAAGTACATCGGAACATCCAAAAAACGTTTACGCTGCGGTACACTTCCATATAGAGGTACATCGGAACATCCAAAAAACGTTTACGCTGCGGTACATTTCCATATGAAAGTACATCGGAACATCCAAAAAACGTTTACGCTGCGGTACATTTCCATATGAAAGTACATCGGAACATCCAGAAACGTTTACGCTGCGGTACATTTCCATATAGAAGTACATCGGAACATCAAAAAAACGTTTACGGTGCGGTACATTTCCATATGAAAGTACATCGGAACATCCAAAAAACGTTTACGCTGCGGTACATTTCCATATAGAAGTACATCGGAACATCCAGAAAACGTTTACGCTGCGGTACATTTCCATATGAAAGTACATCGGAACATCCAGAAAACGTTTACGCTGCGGTACATTTCCATATAGAAGTACATCGGAACATCAAAAAAACGTTTACGGTGCGGTACATTTCCATATGAAAGTACATCGGAACATCCAAAAAACGTTTACGCTGCGGTACATTTCCATATAGAAGTACATCGGAGCATCAAGAAAACGTTTACGCTGCGGTACATTTCCATATAGAAGTACATCGGAACATCCAGAAAACGTTTACGCTGCGGTACATTTCCATATAGAAATACATCGGAACATCAAGAAAACGTTTCCGCTGCGGTACATTTCCATATAGAAGTACATCGGAACATCCAGAAACGTTTACGCTGCGGTACATTTCCATATAGAAGTACATCGGAACATCAAGAAAACGTTTACGCTGCGGTACATTTCCATATAGAAGTACATCGGAACATCCAGAAAACGTTTACGCTGCGGTACATTTCCATATGAAAGTACATCGGAACATCCAGAAAACGTTTACGCTGCGGTACATTTCCATATAGAAGTACATCGGAACATCCAGAAAACGTTTACGCTGCGGTACATTTCCATATAGAAATACATCGGAACATCAAGAAAACGTTTCCGCTGCGGTACATTTCCATATAGAAGTACATCGGAACATCAAGAAAACGTTTCCGCTGCGGTACATTTCCATATAGAAGTACATCGGAACATCAAGAAAACGTTTCCGCTGCGGTACATTTCCATATGAAAGTACATCGGAACATCCAGAAACGTTTACGCTGCGATACATTTCCATATAGAAGTACATCGGAACATCAAGAAAACGTTTACGCTGCGGTACATTTCCATATGAAAGAACATCGAAACATCCAGAAACGTTTACGCTGCGGTACATTTCCATATAGAAGTACATCGGAACATCCAGAAAACGTTTACGCTGCGGTACATTTCCATATGAAAGTACATCGGAACATCCAGAAAACGTTTACGCTGCGGTACATTTCCATATAGAAGTACATCGGAACATCCAGAAAACGTTTACGCTGCGGTACATTTCCATATGAAAGAACATCGAAACATCCAGAAACGTTTACGCTGCGGTACATTTCCATATAGAAGTACATCGGAACATCCAGAAAACGTTTACGCTGCGGTACATTTCCATATGAAAGTACATCGGAACATCCAGAAAACGTTTACGCTGCGGTACATTTCCATATAGAAGTACATCGGAACATCAAAAAAACGTTTACGGTGCGGTACATTTCCATATGAAAGTACATCGGAACATCCAAAAAACGTTTACGCTGCGGTACATTTCCATATAGAAGTACATCGGAGCATCAAGAAAACGTTTACGCTGCGGTACATTTCCATATAGAAGTACATCGGAACATCCAGAAAACGTTTACGCTGCGGTACATTTCCATATGAAAGAACATCGAAACATCCAGAAACGTTTACGCTGCGGTACATTTCCATATAGAAGTACATCGGAACATCAAGAAAACGTTTACGCTGCGGTACATTTCCATATGAAAGAACATCGAAACATCCAGAAACGTTTACGCTGCGGTACATTTCCATATAGAAGTACATCGGAACATCCAGAAAACGTTTACGCTGCGGTACATTTCCATATGAAAGTACATCGGAACATCCAGAAAACGTTTACGCTGCGGTACATTTCCATATAGAAGTACATCGGAACATCCAGAAAACGTTTACGCTGCGGTACATTTCCATATAGAAATACATCGGAACATCAAGAAAACGTTTCCGCTGCGGTACATTTCCATATAGAAGTACATCGGAACATCAAGAAAACGTTTCCGCTGCGGTACATTTCCATATGAAAGAACATCGGAACATCCAGAAAACGTTTACGCTGCGATACATTTCCATATAGAAGTACATCGGAACATCAAGAAAACGTTTACGCTGCGGTACATTTCCATATGAAAGAACATCGAAACATCCAGAAACGTTTACGCTGCGGTACATTTCCATATAGAAGTACATCGGAACATCCAGAAAACGTTTACGCTGCGGTACATTTCCATATGAAAGTACATCGGAACATCCAGAAAACGTTTACGCTGCGGTACATTTCCATATAAAAGTACATCGGAACATCCAGAAAACGTTTACGCTGCGGTACATTTCCATATAAAAGTACATCGGAACATCCAGAAACGTTTACGCTGCGGTACATTTCCATATGAAAGTACATCGGAACATCCAAAAAACGTTTACGCTGCGGTACATTTCCATATGAAAGAACATCGGAACATCCAGAAAACGTTTACGCTGCGGTACATTTCCATATAGAAGTACATCGGAACATCAAAAAAACGTTTACGGTGCGGTACATTTCCATATGAAAGAACATCGAAACATCCAGAAACGTTTACGCTGCGGTACATTTCCATATAGAAGTACATCGGAACATCCAGAAAACGTTTACGCTGCGGTACATTTCCATATGAAAGTACATCGGAACATCCAGAAAACGTTTACGCTGCGGTACATTTCCATATAGAAGTACATCGGAACATCCAGAAAACGTTTACGCTGCGGTACATTTCCATATAAAAGTACATCGGAACATCCAGAAACGTTTACGCTGCGGTACATTTCCATATGAAAGTACATCGGAACATCCAGAAACGTTTACGCTGCGGTACATTTCCATATGAAAGAACATCGGAACATCCAGAAAACGTTTACGCTGCGGTACATTTCCATATAGAAGTACATCGGAACATCAAAAAAACGTTTACGGTGCGGTACATTTCCATATGAAAGTACATCGGAACATCCAAAAAACGTTTACGCTGCGGTACATTTCCATATAGAAGTACATCGGAACATCCAAAAAACGTTTACGCTGCGGTACATTTCCATATAGAAGTACATCGGAACATCAAAAAAACGTTTACGGTGCGGTACATTTCCATATGAAAGTACATCGGAACATCCAGAAAACGTTTACGCTGCGATACATTTCCATATAGAAGTACATCGGAACATCAAGAAAACGTTTACGCTGCGGTACATTTCCATATGAAAGAACATCGAAACATCCAGAAACGTTTACGCTGCGGTACATTTCCATATAGAAGTACATCGGAACATCCAGAAAACGTTTACGCTGCGGTACATTTCCATATGAAAGTACATCGGAACATCCAGAAAACGTTTACGCTGCGGTACATTTCCATATAGAAGTACATCGGAACATCCAGAAAACGTTTACGCTGCGGTACATTTCCATATAGAAATACATCGGAACATCAAGAAAACGTTTCCGCTGCGGTACATTTCCATATAGAAGTACATCGGAACATCAAGAAAACGTTTCCGCTGCGGTACATTTCCATATAGAAGTACATCGGAACATCAAGAAAACGTTTCCGCTGCGGTACATTTCCATATGAAAGTACATCGGAACATCCAGAAACGTTTACGCTGCGGTACTTTTCCATATGAAAGTACATCGGAACATCCAAAAAACGTTTACGCTGCGGTACATTTCCATATGAAAGTACATCGGAACATCCAGAAACGTTTACGGTGCGGTACATTTCCATATGAAAGAACATCGGAACATCCAGAAAACGTTTACGCTGCGGTACATTTCCACATAGAAGTACATCGGAACATCCAGAAAACGTTTACGCTGCGGTACATTTCCATATAAAAGTACATCGGAACATCCAGAAACGTTTACGCTGCGGTACATTTCCATATGAAAGTACATCGGAACATCCAAAAAACGTTTACGCTGCGGTACATTTCCATATAGAAGTACATCGGAACATCAAGAAAACGTTTACGCTGCGGTACATTTCCATATAGAAGTACATCGGAACATCCAGAAAACGTTAACGCTGCGGTACATTTCCATATAGAAGTACATCGGAACATCCAGAAAACGTTTACGCTGCGGTACTTTTCCATATGAAAGTACATCGGAACATCCAGAAAACGTTTACGCTGCGATACATTTCCATATAGAAGTACATCGGAACATCAAGAAAACGTTTACGCTGCGGTACATTTCCATATGAAAGAACATCGAAACATCCAGAAACGTTTACGCTGCGGTACATTTCCACATAGAAGTACATCGGAACATCCAGAAAACGTTAACGCTGCGGTACATTTCCATATGAAAGTACATCGGAACATCCAGAAACGTTTACGCTGCGGTACTTTTCCATATGAAAGTACATCGGAACATCCAGAAAACGTTTACGCTGCGATACATTTCCATATAGAAGTACATCGGAACATCAAGAAAACGTTTACGCTGCGGTACATTTCCATATGAAAGAACATCGAAACATCCAGAAACGTTTACGCTGCGGTACATTTCCACATAGAAGTACATCGGAACATCCAGAAAACGTTTACGCTGCGGTACATTTCCATATGAAAGTACATCGGAACATCCAGAAAACGTTTACGCTGCGGTACATTTCCATATGAAAGTACATCGGAACATCCAGAAAACGTTTACGCTGCGGTACATTTCCATATGAAAGTACATCGGAACATCCAGAAAACGTTTACGCTGCGATACATTTCCATATAGAAGTACATCGGAACATCAAGAAAACGTTTACGCTGCGGTACATTTCCATATGAAAGAACATCGAAACATCCAGAAACGTTTACGCTGCGGTACATTTCCACATAGAAGTACATCGGAACATCCAGAAAACGTTTACGCTGCGGTACATTTCCATATGAAAGTACATCGGAACATCCAGAAAACGTTTACGCTGCGGTACATTTCCATATGAAAGTACATCGGAACATCCAGAAAACGTTTACGCTGCGGTACATTTCCATATGAAAGTACATCGGAACATCCAGAAAACGTTTACGCTGCGGTACATTTCCATATAGAAGTACATCGGAGCATCAAGAAAACGTTTACGCTGCGGTACATTTCCATATAGAAGTACATCGGAACATCCAGAAAACGTTTACGCTGCGGTACATTTCCATATGAAAGAACATCGGAACATCCAGAAAACGTTTACGCTGAAGTACATTTCCATATAGAAGTACATCGGAACATCAAAAAAACGTTTACGCTGCGGTACATTTCCATATGAAAGTACATCGGAACATCCAGAAACGTTTACGGTGCGGTACATTTCCATATGAAAGTACATCGGAACATCCAAAAAACGTTTACGCTGCGGTACATTTCCATATAGAAGTACATCGGAGCATCAAGAAAACGTTTACGCTGCGGTACATTTCCATATAGAAGTACATCGGAACATCCAGAAAACGTTTCCGCTGCGGTACATTTCCATATGAAAGAACATCGAAACATCCAGAAACGTTTACGCTGCGGTACATTTCCATATAGAAGTACATCGGAACATCCAGAAAACGTTTACGCTGCGGTACATTTCCATATGAAAGTACATCGGAACATCCAGAAAACGTTTACGCTGCGGTACATTTCCATATAGAAGTACATCGGAACATCCAGAAAACGTTTACGCTGCGGTACATTTCCATATGAAAGTACATCGGAACATCCAGAAACGTTTACGCTGCGGTACTTTTCCATATGAAAGTACATCGGAACATCCAAAAAACGTTTACGCTGCGGTACATTTCCATATGAAAGTACATCGGAACATCCAGAAACGTTTACGGTGCGGTACATTTCCATATGAAAGAACATCGGAACATCCAGAAAACGTTTACGCTGCGGTACATTTCCATATAGAAGTACATCGGAACATCCAGAAAACGTTTACGCTGCGGTACATTTCCATATGAAAGAACATCGGAACATCCAGAAAACGTTTACGCTGCGGTACATTTCCATATAGAAGTACATCGGAACATCCAGAAAACGTTTACGCTGCGGTACATTTCCATATGAAAGTACATCGGAACATCCAAAAAACGTTTACGCTGCGGTACATTTCCATATAGAAGTACATCGGAACATCCAGAAAACGTTTACGCTGCGGTACATTTCCATATGAAAGAACATCGGAACATCCAGAAAACGTTTACGCTGCGGTACATTTCCATATAGAAGTACATCGGAACATCCAGAAAACGTTTACGCTGCGGTACATTTCCATATGAAAGTACATCGGAACATTAAGAAAACGTTTACGCTGCAGTTCATTTCCATATGAAAGTACATCGGAACATCCAGAAAACGTTTACGCTGCGGTACATTTCCATATAGAAGTACATCGGAACATCCAGAAACGTTTACGCTGCGGTACATTTCCATATGAAAGTACATCGGAACATCCAAAAAACGTTTACGCTGCGGTACATTTCCATATAGAAGTACATCGGAACATCCAGAAAACGTTTACGCTGCGGTACATTTCCATATGAAAGAACATCGGAACATCCAAAAAACGTTTACGCTGCGGTACATTTCCATATAGAAGTACATCGGAACATCCAGAAAACGTTTACGCTGCGGTACATTTCCATATGAAAGAACATCGGAACATCCAGAAAACGTTTACGCTGCGGTACATTTCCATATAGAAGTACATCGGAACATCCAGAAAACGTTTACGCTGCGGTACATTTCCATATGAAAGTACATCGGAACATCCAGAAACGTTTACGCTGCGGTACTTTTCCATATGAAAGTACATCGGAACATCCAAAAAACGTTTACGCTGCGGTACATTTCCATATGAAAGTACATCGGAACATCCAGAAACGTTTACGGTGCGGTACATTTCCATATGAAAGAACATCGGAACATCCAGAAAACGTTTACGCTGCGGTACATTTCCATATAGAAGTACATCGGAACATCCAGAAAACGTTTACGCTGCGGTACATTTCCATATAGAAGTACATCGGAACATCCAGAAAACGTTTACGCTACGGTACATTTCCATATAGAAGTACATCGGAACATCCAGAAAACGTTTACGCTGCGGTACATTTCCATATGAAAGTACATCGGAACATCCAAAAAACGTTTACGCTGCGGTACATTTCCATATAGAAGTACATCGGAACATCCAGAAAACGTTTACGCTGCGGTACATTTCCATATGAAAGAACATCGGAACATCCAGAAAACGTTTACGCTGCGGTACATTTCCATATAGAAGTACATCGGAACATCCAGAAAACGTTTACGCTGCGGTACATTTCCATATGAAAGAACATCGGAACATCCAGAAAACGTTTACGCTGCGGTACATTTCCATATAGAAGTACATCGGAACATCCAGAAAACGTTTACGCTGCGGTACATTTCCATATGAAAGTACATCGGAACATCCAAAAAACGTTTACGCTGCGGTACATTTCCATATAGAAGTACATCGGAACATCCAGAAAACGTTTACGCTGCGGTACATTTCCATATGAAAGAACATCGGAACATCCAGAAAACGTTTACGCTGCGGTACATTTCCATATAGAAGTACATCGGAACATCCAGAAAACGTTTACGCTGCGGTACATTTCCATATGAAAGTACATCGGAACATCCAGAAAACGTTTACGCTGCGGTACATTTCCATATAGAAGTACATCGGAACATCCAGAAAACGTTTACGCTGCGGTACATTTCCATATAAAAGTACATCGGAACATCCAAAAAACGTTTACGCTGCGGTACATTTCCATATGAAAGTACATCGGAACATCCAAAAAACGTTTACGCTGCGGTACATTTCCATATAGAAGTACATCGGAACATCCAGAAAACGTTTACGCTGCGGTACATTTCCATATGAAAGAACATCGGAACATCCAAAAAACGTTTACGCTGCGGTACATTTCCATATAGAAGTACATCGGAACATCCAGAAAACGTTTACGCTGCGGTACATTTCCATATAGAAGTACACCGGAACATCCAGAAAACGTTTACGCTGCGGTACATTTCCATATGAAAGTACATCGGAACATCCAAAAAACGTTTACGCTGCGGTACATTTCCATATAGAAGTACATCGGAACATCCAGAAAACGTTTACGCTGCGGTACATTTCCATATGAAAGAACATCGGAACATCCAAAAAACGTTTACGCTGCGGTACATTTCCATATAGAAGTACATCGGAACATCCAGAAAACGTTTACGCTGCGGTACATTTCCATATGAAAGTACATCGGAACATCCAAAAAACGTTTACGCTGCGGTACATTTCCATATAGAAGTACATCGGAACATCCAGAAAACGTTTACGCTGCGGTACATTTCCATATGAAAGAACATCGGAACATCCAAAAAACGTTTACGCTGCGGTACATTTCCATATAGAAGTACATCGGAACATCCAGAAAACGTTTACGCTGCGGTACATTTCCATATGAAAGTACATCGGAACGTCAAGAAAACGTTTCCGCTGCGGTACATTTCCATATGAAAGAACATCGGAACATCCAGAAAACGTTTACGCTGCGGTACATTTCCATATAGAAGTACATCGGAACATCCAGAAAACGTTTACGCTGCGGTACATTTCCATATGAAAGAACATCGGAACATCCAGAAAACGTTTACGCTGCGGTACATTTCCATATAGAAGTACATCGGAACATCCAGAAAACGTTTACGCTGCGGTACATTTCCATATGAAAGTACATCGGAACATCCAAAAAACGTTTACGCTGCGGTACATTTCCATATAGAAGTACATCGGAACATCCAGAAAACGTTTACGCTGCGGTACATTTCCATATGAAAGAACATCGGAACATCCAAAAAACGTTTACGCTGCGGTACATTTCCATATAGAAGTACATCGGAACATCCAGAAAACGTTTACGCTGCGGTACATTTCCATATGAAAGTACATCGGAACGTCAAGAAAACGTTTCCGCTGCGGTACATTTCCATATGAAAGAACATCGGAACATCCAGAAAACGTTTACGCTGCGGTACATTTCCATATAGAAGTACATCGGAACATCCAGAAAACGTTTACGCTGCGGTACATTTCCATATGAAAGAACATCGGAACATCCAGAAAACGTTTACGCTGCGGTACATTTCCATATAGAAGTACATCGGAACATCCAGAAAACGTTTACGCTGCGGTACATTTCCATATGAAAGTACATCGGAACATCCAAAAAACGTTTACGCTGCGGTACATTTCCATATAGAAGTACATCGGAACATCCAGAAAACGTTTACGCTGCGGTACATTTCCATATGAAAGAACATCGGAACATCCAGAAAACGTTTACGCTGCGGTACATTTCCATATAGAAGTACATCGGAACATCCAGAAAACGTTTACGCTGCGGTACATTTCCATATGAAAGAACATCGGAACATCCAGAAAACGTTTACGCTGCGGTACATTTCCATATGAAAGTACATCGGAACATCCAGAAAACGTTTACGCTGCGGTACATTTCCATATGAAAGAACATCGGAACATCCAGAAAACGTTTACGCTGCGGTACATTTCCATATATAAGTACATCGGAACATCCAGAAAACGTTTACGCTGCGGTACATTTCCATATAAAAGTACATCGGAACATCCAGAAACGTTTACGCTGCGGTACATTTCCATATGAAAGTACATCGGAACATCCAAAAAACGTTTACGCTGCGGTACATTTCCATATAGAAGTACATCGGAACATCCAGAAAACGTTTACGCTGCGGTACATTTCCATATGAAAGAACATCGGAACATCCAAAAAACGTTTACGCTGCGGTACATTTCCATATAGAAGTACATCGGAACATCCAGAAAACGTTTACGCTGCGGTACATTTCCATATAGAAGTACACCGGAACATCCAGAAAACGTTTACGCTGCGGTACATTTCCATATGAAAGTACATCGGAACATCCAAAAAACGTTTACGCTGCGGTACATTTCCATATGAAAGAACATCGGAACATCCAGAAAACGTTTACGCTGCGGTACATTTCCATATGAAAGTACATCGGAACATCCAGAAAACGTTTACGCTGCGGTACATTTCCATATGAAAGAACATCGGAACATCCAGAAAACGTTTACGCTGCGGTACATTTCCATATAGAAGTACATCGGAACATCCAGAAAACGTTTACGCTGCGGTACATTTCCATATAAAAGTACATCGGAACATCCAGAAACGTTTACGCTGCGGTACATTTCCATATGAAAGTACATCGGAACATCCAAAAAACGTTTACGCTGCGGTACATTTCCATATAGAAGTACATCGGAACATCCAGAAAACGTTTACGCTGCGGTACATTTCCATATGAAAGAACATCGGAACATCCAAAAAACGTTTACGCTGCGGTACATTTCCATATATAAGTACATCGGAACATCCAGAAAACGTTTACGCTGCGGTACATTTCCATATAGAAGTACACCGGAACATCCAGAAAACGTTTACGCTGCGGTACATTTCCATATGAAAGTACATCGGAACATCCAAAAAACGTTTACGCTGCGGTACATTTCCATATAGAAGTACATCGGAACATCCAGAAAACGTTTACGCTGCGGTACATTTCCATATGAAAGAACATCGGAACATCCAAAAAACGTTTACGCTGCGGTACATTTCCATATAGAAGTACATCGGAACATCCAGAAAACGTTTACGCTGCGGTACATTTCCATATGAAAGTACATCGGAACATCCAAAAAACGTTTACGCTGCGGTACATTTCCATATAGAAGTACATCGGAACATCCAGAAAACGTTTACGCTGCGGTACATTTCCATATGAAAGAACATCGGAACATCCAAAAAACGTTTACGCTGCGGTACATTTCCATATAGAAGTACATCGGAACATCCAGAAAACGTTTACGCTGCGGTACATTTCCATATGAAAGTACATCGGAACGTCAAGAAAACGTTTCCGCTGCGGTACATTTCCATATGAAAGAACATCGGAACATCCAGAAAACGTTTACGCTGCGGTACATTTCCATATAGAAGTACATCGGAACATCCAGAAAACGTTTACGCTGCGGTACATTTCCATATGAAAGAACATCGGAACATCCAGAAAACGTTTACGCTGCGGTACATTTCCATATAGAAGTACATCGGAACATCCAGAAAACGTTTACGCTGCGGTACATTTCCATATGAAAGTACATCGGAACATCCAAAAAACGTTTACGCTGCGGTACATTTCCATATAGAAGTACATCGGAACATCCAGAAAACGTTTACGCTGCGGTACATTTCCATATGAAAGAACATCGGAACATCCAAAAAACGTTTACGCTGCGGTACATTTCCATATAGAAGTACATCGGAACATCCAGAAAACGTTTACGCTGCGGTACATTTCCATATGAAAGTACATCGGAACGTCAAGAAAACGTTTCCGCTGCGGTACATTTCCATATGAAAGAACATCGGAACATCCAGAAAACGTTTACGCTGCGGTACATTTCCATATAGAAGTACATCGGAACATCCAGAAAACGTTTACGCTGCGGTACATTTCCATATGAAAGAACATCGGAACATCCAGAAAACGTTTACGCTGCGGTACATTTCCATATAGAAGTACATCGGAACATCCAGAAAACGTTTACGCTGCGGTACATTTCCATATGAAAGTACATCGGAACATCCAAAAAACGTTTACGCTGCGGTACATTTCCATATAGAAGTACATCGGAACATCCAGAAAACGTTTACGCTGCGGTACATTTCCATATGAAAGAACATCGGAACATCCAGAAAACGTTTACGCTGCGGTACATTTCCATATAGAAGTACATCGGAACATCCAGAAAACGTTTACGCTGCGGTACATTTCCATATGAAAGAACATCGGAACATCCAGAAAACGTTTACGCTGCGGTACATTTCCATATGAAAGTACATCGGAACATCCAGAAAACGTTTACGCTGCGGTACATTTCCATATGAAAGAACATCGGAACATCCAGAAAACGTTTACGCTGCGGTACATTTCCATATAGAAGTACATCGGAACATCCAGAAAACGTTTACGCTGCGGTACATTTCCATATAAAAGTACATCGGAACATCCAGAAACGTTTACGCTGCGGTACATTTCCATATGAAAGTACATCGGAACATCCAAAAAACGTTTACGCTGCGGTACATTTCCATATAGAAGTACATCGGAACATCCAGAAAACGTTTACGCTGCGGTACATTTCCATATGAAAGAACATCGGAACATCCAAAAAACGTTTACGCTGCGGTACATTTCCATATAGAAGTACATCGGAACATCCAGAAAACGTTTACGCTGCGGTACATTTCCATATGAAAGTACATCGGAACATCCAGAAAACGTTTCCGCTGCGGTACATTTCCATATGAAAGTACATCGGAACATCCAAAAAACGTTTACGCTGCGGTACATTTCCATATAGAAGTACATCGGAACATCCAGAAAACGTTTACGCTGCGGTACATTTCCATATGAAAGAACATCGGAACATCCAGAAAACGTTTACGCTGCGGTACATTTCCATATAGAAGTACATCGGAACATCCAGAAAACGTTTACGCTGCGGTACATTTCCATATGAAAGTACATCGGAACATCCAAAAAACGTTTACGCTGCGGTACATTTCCATATGAAAGTACATCGGAACATCCAAAAAACGTTTACGCTGCGGTACATTTCCATATAGAAGTACATCGGAACATCCAGAAAACGTTTACGCTGCGGTACATTTCCATATGAAAGAACATCGGAACATCCAGAAAACGTTTACGCTGCGGTACATTTCCATATGAAAGTACATCGGAACATCCAAAAAACGTTTACGCTGCGGTACATTTCCATATGAAAGTACATCGGAACATCCAAAAAACGTTTACGCTGCGGTACATTTCCATATAGAAGTACATCGGAACATCCAGAAAACGTTTACGCTGCGGTACATTTCCATATGAAAGAACATCGGAACATCCAGAAAACGTTTACGCTGCGGTACATTTCCATATAGAAGTACATCGGAACATCCAGAAAACGTTTACGCTGCGGTACATTTCCATATGAAAGAACATCGGAACATCCAGAAAACGTTTCCGCTGCGGTACATTTCCATATGAAAGTACATCGGAACATCCAAAAAACGTTTACGCTGCGGTACATTTCCATATAGAAGTACATCGGAACATCCAGAAAACGTTTACGCTGCGGTACATTTCCATATGAAAGAACATCGGAACATCCAGAAAACGTTTACGCTGCGGTACATTTCCATATAGAAGTACATCGGAACATCCAGAAAACGTTTACGCTGCGGTACATTTCCATATGAAAGTACATCGGAACATCCAAAAAACGTTTACGCTGCGGTACATTTCCATATAGAAGTACATCGGAACATCCAGAAAACGTTTACGCTGCGGTACATTTCCATATGAAAGAACATCGGAACATCCAGAAAACGTTTACGCTGCGGTACATTTCCATATGAAAGTACATCGGAACATCCAGAAAACGTTTCCGCTGCGGTACATTTCCATATAGAAGTACATCGGAACATCCAGAAAACGTTTACGCTGCGGTACATTTCCATATGAAAGTACATCGGAACATCCAAAAAACGTTTACGCTGCGGTACATTTCCATATGAAAGAACATCGGAACATCCAGAAAACGTTTACGCTGCGGTACATTTCCATATAGAAGTACATCGGAACATCCAGAAAACGTTTACGCTGCGGTACATTTCCATATAAAAGTACATCGGAACATCCAGAAACGTTTACGCTGCGGTACATTTCCATATGAAAGTACATCGGAACATCCAAAAAACGTTTACGCTGCGGTACATTTCCATATAGAAGTACATCGGAACATCCAGAAAACGTTTACGCTGCGGTACATTTCCATATGAAAGAACATCGGAACATCCAAAAAACGTTTACGCTGCGGTACATTTCCATATAGAAGTACATCGGAACATCCAGAAAACGTTTACGCTGCGGTACATTTCCATATGAAAGTACATCGGAACATCAAGAAAACGTTTCCGCTGCGGTACATTTCCATATGAAAGTACATCGGAACATCCAAAAAACGTTTACGCTGCGGTACATTTCCATATAGAAGTACATCGGAACATCCAGAAAACGTTTACGCTGCGGTACATTTCCATATGAAAGAACATCGGAACATCCAGAAAACGTTTACGCTGCGGTACATTTCCATATAGAAGTACATCGGAACATCCAGAAAACGTTTACGCTACGGTACATTTCCATATGAAAGTACATCGGAACATCCAAAAAACGTTTACGCTGCGGTACATTTCCATATAGAAGTACATCGGAACATCCAGAAAACGTTTACGCTGCGGTACATTTCCATATGAAAGAACATCGGAACATCCAGAAAACGTTTACGCTGCGGTACATTTCCATATGAAAGTACATCGGAACATCCAGAAAACGTTTACGCTGCGGTACATTTCCATATAGAAGTACATCGGAACATCCAGAAAACGTTTACGCTGCGGTACATTTCCATATAAAAGTACATCGGAACATCCAGAAAACGTTTACGCTGCGGTACATTTCCATATGAAAGTACATCGGAACATCCAGAAAACGTTTACGCTGCGGTACATTTCCATATGAAAGTACATCGGAACATCCAAAAAACGTTTACGCTGCGGTACATTTCCATATAGAAGTACATCGGAACATCCAGAAAACGTTTACGCTGCGGTACATTTCCATATGAAAGTACATCGGAACATCCAAAAAACGTTTACGCTGCGGTACATTTCCATATGAAAGTACATCGGAACATCCAAAAAACGTTTACGCTGCGGTACATTTCCATATAGAAGTACATCGGAACATCCAGAAAACGTTTACGCTGCGGTACATTTCCATATGAAAGAACATCGGAACATCCAGAAAACGTTTACGCTGCGGTACATTTCCATATAGAAGTACATCGGAACATCCAGAAAACGTTTACGCTGCGGTACATTTCCATATGAAAGTACATCGGAACATCCAAAAAACGTTTACGCTGCGGTACATTTCCATATAGAAGTACATCGGAACATCCAAAAAACGTTTACGCTGCGGTACATTTCCATATGAAAGTACATCGGAACATCCAGAAAACGTTTACGCTGCGGTACATTTCCATATGAAAGTACATCGGAACATCCAAAAAACGTTTACGCTGCGGTACATTTCCATATAGAAGTACATCGGAACATCCAGAAAACGTTTACGCTGCGGTACATTTCCATATGAAAGAACATCGGAACATCCAGAAAACGTTTACGCTGCGGTACATTTCCATATAGAAGTACATCGGAACATCCAGAAAACGTTTACGCTGCGGTACATTTCCATATGAAAGTACATCGGAACATCCAAAAAACGTTTACGCTGCGGTACATTTCCATAAAGAAGTACATCGGAACATCCAGAAAACGTTTACGCTGCGGTACATTTCCATATGAAAGAACATCGGAACATCCAGAAAACGTTTCCGCTGCGGTACATTTCCATATGAAAGTACATCGGAACATCCAAAAAACGTTTACGCTGCGGTACATTTCCATATAGAAGTACATCGGAACATCCAGAAAACGTTTACGCTGCGGTACATTTCCATATGAAAGAACATCGGAACATCCAGAAAACGTTTACGCTGCGGTACATTTCCATATAGAAGTACATCGGAACATCCAGAAAACGTTTACGCTGCGGTACATTTCCATATGAAAGTACATCGGAACATCCAAAAAACGTTTACGCTGCGGTACATTTCCATATAGAAGTACATCGGAACATCCAGAAAACGTTTAAGCTGCGGTACATTTCCATATGAAAGAACATCGGAACATCCAGAAAACGTTTACGCTGCGGTACATTTCCATATGAAAGTACATCGGAACATCCAGAAAACGTTTACGCTGCGGTACATTTCCATATAGAAGTACATCGGAACATCCAGAAAACGTTTACGCTGCGGTACATTTCCATATAAAAGTACATCGGAACATCCAGAAAACGTTTACGCTGCGGTACATTTCCATATGAAAGTACATCGGAACATCCAGAAAACGTTTACGCTGCGGTACATTTCCATATAGAAGTACATCGGAACATCCAGAAAACGTTTACGCTGCGGTACATTTCCATATAAAAGTACATCGGAACATCCAGAAACGTTTACGCTGCGGTACATTTCCATATGAAAGTACATCGGAACATCCAAAAAACGTTTACGCTGCGGTACATTTCCATATAGAAGTACATCGGAACATCCAGAAAACGTTTACGCTGCGGTACATTTCCATATGAAAGAACATCGGAACATCCAAAAAACGTTTACGCTGCGGTACATTTCCATATAGAAGTACATCGGAACATCCAGAAAACGTTTACGCTGCGGTACATTTCCATATGAAAGTACATCGGAACATCAAGAAAACGTTTCCGCTGCGGTACATTTCCATATGAAAGTACATCGGAACATCCAAAAAACGTTTACGCTGCGGTACATTTCCATATAGAAGTACATCGGAACATCCAGAAAACGTTTACGCTGCGGTACATTTCCATATGAAAGAACATCGGAACATCCAGAAAACGTTTACGCTGCGGTACATTTCCATATAGAAGTACATCGGAACATCCAGAAAACGTTTACGCTGCGGTACATTTCCATATGAAAGTACATCGGAACATCCAAAAAACGTTTACGCTGCGGTACATTTCCATATAGAAGTACATCGGAACATCCAGAAAACGTTTACGCTGCGGTACATTTCCATATGAAAGAACATCGGAACATCCAGAAAACGTTTCCGCTGCGGTACATTTCCATATGAAAGTACATCGGAACATCCAAAAAACGTTTACGCTGCGGTACATTTCCATATGAAAGTACATCGGAACATCCAGAAACGTTTACGGTGCGGTACATTTCCATATGAAAGAACATCGGAACATCCAGAAAACGTTTACGCTGCGGTACATTTCCATATAGAAGTACATCGGAACATCCAGAAAACGTTTACGCTGCGGTACATTTCCATATGAAAGTACATCGGAACATCCAAAAAACGTTTACGCTGCGGTACATTTCCATATAGAAGTACATCGGAACATCCAGAAAACGTTTACGCTGCGGTACATTTCCATATGAAAGAACATCGGAACATCCAGAAAACGTTTACGCTGCGGTACATTTCCATATGAAAGTACATCGGAACATCCAGAAAACGTTTACGCTGCGGTACATTTCCATATAGAAGTACATCGGAACATCCAGAAAACGTTTACGCTGCGGTACATTTCCATATAGAAGTACATCGGAACATCCAGAAAACGTTTACGCTGCGGTACATTTCCATATGAAAGAACATCGGAACATCCAGAAAACGTTTACGCTGCGGTACATTTCCATATAGAAGTACATCGGAACATCCAGAAAACGTTTACGCTGCGGTACATTTCCATATGAAAGTACATCGGAACATCCAGAAAACGTTTACGCTGCGGTACATTTCCATATAGAAGTACATCGGAACATCCAGAAAACGTTTACGCTGCGGTACATTTCCATATGAAAGAACATCGGAACATCCAGAAAACGTTTACGCTGCGGTACATTTCCATATGAAAGTACATCGGAACATCCAGAAAACGTTTACGCTGCGGTACATTTCCATATAGAAGTACATCGGAACATCCAGAAAACGTTTACGCTGCGGTACATTTCCATATAAAAGTACATCGGAACATCCAGAAACGTTTACGCTGCGGTACATTTCCATATGAAAGTACATCGGAACATCCAAAAAACGTTTACGCTGCGGTACATTTCCATATAGAAGTACATCGGAACATCCAGAAAACGTTTACGCTGCGGTACATTTCCATATGAAAGAACATCGGAACATCCAGAAAACGTTTACGCTGCGGTACATTTCCATATAGAAGTACATCGGAACATCCAGAAAACGTTTACGCTGCGGTACATTTCCATATGAAAGTACATCGGAACATCCAAAAAACGTTTACGCTGCGGTACATTTCCATATAGAAGTACATCGGAACATCCAGAAAACGTTTACGCTGCGGTACATTTCCATATGAAAGTACATCGGAACATCCAAAAAACGTTTACGCTGCGGTACATTTCCATATAGAAGTACATCGGAACATCCAGAAAACGTTTACGCTGCGGTACATTTCCATATGAAAGAACATCGGAACATCCAGAAAACGTTTACGCTGCGGTACATTTCCATATAGAAGTACATCGGAACATCCAGAAAACGTTTACGCTGCGGTACATTTCCATATGAAAGTACATCGGAACATCAAGAAAACGTTTACGCTGCGGTACATTTCCATATGAAAGTACATCGGAACATCCAGAAAACGTTTACGCTGCGGTACATTTCCATATGAAAGAACATCGGAACATCCAGAAAACGTTTACGCTGCGGTACATTTCCATATGAAAGTACATCGGAACATCCAGAAACGTTTACGCTGCGGTACATTTCCATATGAAAGTACATCGGAACATCCAAAAAACGTTTACGCTGCGGTACATTTCCATATGAAAGTACATCGGAACATCCAGAAAACGTTTACGGTGCGGTACATTTCCATATGAAAGAACATCGGAACATCCAGAAAACGTTTACGCTGCGGTACATTTCCATATAGAAGTACATCGGAACATCCAGAAAACGTTTACGCTGCGGTACATTTCCATATGAAAGAACATCGGAACATCCAAAAAACGTTTACGCTGCGGTACATTTCCATATAGAAGTACATCGGAACATCCAGAAAACGTTTACGCTGCGGTACATTTCCATATGAAAGAACATCGGAACATCCAAAAAACGTTTACGCTGCGGTACATTTCCATATGAAAGTACATCGGAACATCCAGAAAACGTTTACGCTGCGGTACATTTCCATATGAAAGTACATCGGAACATCCAGAAAACGTTTACGCTGCGGTACATTTCCATATAGAAGTACATCGGAACATCCAGAAACGTTTACGCTGCGGTACATTTCCATATGAAAGTACATCGGAACATCCAGAAAACGTTTACGCTGCGGTACATTTCCATATGAAAGTACATCGGAACATCAAGAAAACGTTTCCGCTGCGGTACATTTCCATATGAAAGTACATCGGAACATCAAGAAAACGTTTACGCTGCGGTACATTTCCATATGAAAGTACATCGGAACATCCAGAAAACGTTTACGCTGCGGTACATTTCCATATGAAAGAACATCGGAACATCCAGAAAACGTTTACGCTGCGGTACATTTCCATATAGAAGTACATCGGAACATCCAGAAAACGTTTACGCTGCGGTACATTTCCATATGAAAGTACATCGGAACATCAAGAAAACGTTTCCGCTGCGGTACATTTCCATATGAAAGTACATCGGAACATCAAGAAAACGTTTACGCTGCGGTACATTTCCATATGAAAGTACATCGGAACATCCAGAAAACGTTTACGCTGCGGTACATTTCCATATGAAAGAACATCGGAACATCCAGAAAACGTTTACGCTGCGGTACATTTCCATATAGAAGTACATCGGAACATCCAGAAAACGTTTACGCTGCGGTACATTTCCATATGAAAGTACATCGGAACATCCAAAAAACGTTTACGCTGCGGTACATTTCCATATAGAAGTACATCGGAACATCCAGAAAACGTTTACGCTGCGGTACATTTCCATATAAAAGTACATCGGAACATCCAGAAAACGTTTACGCTGCGGTACATTTCCATATGAAAGTACATCGGAACATCCAGAAAACGTTTACGCTGCGGTACATTTCCATATGAAAGTACATCGGAACATCCAGAAAACGTTTACGCTGCGGTACATTTCCATATGAAAGAACATCGGAACATCCAGAAAACGTTTACGCTGCGGTACATTTCCATATAGAAGTACATCGGAACATCCAGAAAACGTTTACGCTGCGGTACATTTCCATATGAAAGTACATCGGAACATCCAAAAAACGTTTACGCTGCGGTACATTTCCATATAGAAGTACATCGGAACATCCAGAAAACGTTTACGCTGCGGTACATTTCCATATGAAAGAACATCGGAACATCCAAAAAACGTTTACGCTGCGGTACATTTCCATATGAAAGTACATCGGAACATCCAGAAAACGTTAACGCTGCGGTACATTTCCATATGAAAGAACATCGGAACATCCAAAAAACGTTTACGCTGCGGTACATTTCCATATGAAAGTACATCGGAACATCCAGAAAACGTTTACGCTGCGGTACATTTCCATATGAAAGTACATCGGAACATCCAGAAAACGTTTACGCTGCGGTACATTTCCATATAGAAGTACATCGGAACATCCAGAAACGTTTACGCTGCGGTACATTTCCATATGAAAGAACATCGGAACATCCAGAAAACGTTTACGCTGCGGTACATTTCCATATAGAAGTACATCGGAACATCCAGAAAACGTTTACGCTGCGGTACATTTCCATATGAAAGAACATCGGAACATCCAGAAAACGTTTACGCTGCGGTACATTTCCATATGAAAGTACATCGGAACATCAAGAAAACGTTTACGCTGCGGTACATTTCCATATAGAAGTACATCGGAACATCCAGAAACGTTTACGCTGCGGTACATTTCCATATGAAAGAACATCGGAACATCCAGAAAACGTTTACGCTGCGGTACATTTCCATATGAACGAACATCGGAACATCCAAAAAACGTTTACGCTGCGGTACATTTCCATATAGAAGTACATCGGAACATCCAGAAAACGTTTACGCTGCGGTACATTTCCATATGAAAGTACATCGGAACATCCAAAAAACGTTTCCGCTGCGGTACATTTCCATATGAAAGTACATCGGAACATCAAGAAAACGTTTACGCTGCGGTACATTTCCATATGAAAGTACATCGGAACATCCAGAAAACGTTTACGCTGCGGTACATTTCCATATGAAAGAACATCGGAACATCCAGAAAACGTTTACGCTGCGGTACATTTCCATATAGAAGTACATCGGAACATCCAGAAAACGTTTACGCTGCGGTACATTTCCATATGAAAGTACATCGGAACATCAAGAAAACGTTTCCGCTGCGGTACATTTCCATATGAAAGTACATCGGAACATCAAGAAAACGTTTACGCTGCGGTACATTTCCATATGAAAGTACATCGGAACATCCAGAAAACGTTAACGCTGCGGTACATTTCCATATGAAAGAACATCGGAACATCCAGAAAACGTTTACGCTGCGATACATTTCCATATAGAAGTACATCGGAACATCCAGAAAACGTTTACGCTGCGGTACATTTCCATATGAAAGTACATCGGAACATCCAAAAAACGTTTACGCTGCGGTACATTTCCATATAGAAGTACATCGGAACATCCAGAAAACGTTTACGCTGCGGTACATTTCCATATAAAAGTACATCGGAACATCCAGAAACGTTTACGCTGCGGTACATTTCCATATGAAAGTACATCGGAACATCCAGAAAACGTTTACGCTGCGGTACATTTCCATATGAAAGTACATCGGAACATCCAAAAAACGTTTACGCTGCGGTACATTTCCATATAGAAGTACATCGGAACATCCAGAAAACGTTTACGCTGCGGTACATTTCCATATGAAAGAACATCGGAACATCCAAAAAACGTTTACGCTGCGGTACATTTCCATATAGAAGTACATCGGAACATCCAGAAAACGTTTACGCTGCGGTACATTTCCATATGAAAGTACATCGGAACATCAAGAAAACGTTTCCGCTGCGGTACATTTCCATATGAAAGTACATCGGAACATCAAGAAAACGTTTACGCTGCGGTACATTTCCATATGAAAGTACATCGGAACATCCAGAAAACGTTTACGCTGCGGTACATTTCCATATGAAAGTACATCGGAACATCCAGAAAACGTTTACGCTGCGGTACATTTCCATATAGAAGTACATCGGAACATCCAGAAAACGTTTACGCTGCGGTACATTTCCATATGAAAGAACATCGGAACATCCAGAAAACGTTTACGCTGCGGTACATTTCCATATAGAAGTACATCGGAACATCCAGAAAACGTTTACGCTGCGGTACATTTCCATATGAAAGTACATCGGAACATCAAGAAAACGTTTCCGCTGCGGTACATTTCCATATGAAAGTACATCGGAACATCAAGAAAACGTTTACGCTGCGGTACATTTCCATATGAAAGTACATCGGAACATCCAGAAAACGTTTACGCTGCGGTACATTTCCATATGAAAGTACATCGGAACATCCAGAAAACGTTTACGCTGCGGTACATTTCCATATAGAAGTACATCGGAACATCCAGAAACGTTTACGCTGCGGTACGTTTCCATATGAAAGAACATCGGAACATCCAGAAAACGTTTACGCTGCGGTACATTTCCATATGAAAGAACATCGGAACATCCAAAAAACGTTTACGCTGCGGTACATTTCCATATAGAAGTACATCGGAACATCCAGAAAACGTTTACGCTGCGGTACATTTCCATATGAAAGTACATCGGAACATCCAAAAAACGTTTCCGCTGCGGTACATTTCCATATGAAAGTACATCGGAACATCAAGAAAACGTTTACGCTGCGGTACATTTCCATATGAAAGTACATCGGAACATCCAGAAAACGTTTACGCTGCGGTACATTTCCATATGAAAGAACATCGGAACATCCAGAAAACGTTTACGCTGCGGTACATTTCCATATAGAAGTACATCGGAACATCCAGAAAACGTTTACGCTGCGGTACATTTCCATATGAAAGTACATCGGAACATCCAGAAACGTTTACGCTGCGGTACATTTCCATATAGAAGTACATCGGAACATCCAGAAAACGTTTACGCTGCGGTACATTTCCATATGAAAGTACATCGGAACATCAAGAAAACGTTTCCGCTGCGGTACATTTCCATATGAAAGTACATCGGAACATCAAGAAAACGTTTACGGTGCGGTACATTTCCATATGAAAGAACATCGGAACATCCAGAAAACGTTTACGCTGCGGTACATTTCCATATAGAAGTACATCGGAACATCCAGAAAACGTTTACGCTGCGGTACATTTCCATATGAAAGTACATCGGAACATCCAGAAACGTTTACGCTGCGGTACATTTCCATATGAAAGTACATCGGAACATCCAAAAAACGTTTACGCTGCGGTACATTTCCATATAGAAGTACATCGGAACATCCAGAAAACGTTTACGCTGCGGTACATTTCCATATGAAAGTACATCGGAACATCAAGAAAACGTTTACGCTGCGGTACATTTCCATATAGAAGTACATCGGAACATCCAGAAAACGTTTACGCTGCGGTACATTTCCATATGAAAGTACATCGGAACATACAGAAACGTTTACGGTGCGGTACATTTCCATATGAAAGTACATCGGAACATCCAAAAAACGTTTACGCTGCGGTACATTTCCATATAGAAGTACATCGGAACATCCAGAAAACGTTTACGCTGCGGTACATTTCCATATGAAAGTACATCGGAACATCCAGAAAACGTTTACGCTGCGGTACATTTCCATATGAAAGTACATCGGAACATCCAGAAACGTTTACGGTGCGGTACATTTCCATATGAAAGTACATCGGAACATCAAGAAAACGTTTACGCTGCGGTACATTTCCATATAGAAGTACATCGGAACATCCAGAAAACGTTTACGCTGCGGTACATTTCCATATGAAAGTACATCGGAACATACAGAAACGTTTACGGTGCGGTACATTTCCATATGAAAGTACATCGGAACATCCAAAAAACGTTTACGCTGCGGTACATTTCCATATAGAAGTACATCGGAACATCCAGAAAACGTTTACGCTGCGGTACATTTCCATATAGAAGTACATCGGAACATCCAGAAAACGTTTACGCTGCGGTACATTTCCATATGAAAGTACATCGGAACATCAAGAAAACGTTTCCGCTGCGGTACATTTCCATATGAAAGTACATCGGAACATCAAGAAAACGTTTACGGTGCGGTACATTTCCATATGAAAGAACATCGGAACATCCAGAAAACGTTTACGCTGCGGTACATTTCCATATAGAAGTACATCGGAACATCCAGAAACGTTTACGGTGCGGTACATTTCCATATGAAAGTACATCGGAACATCCAAAAAACGTTTACGCTGCGGTACATTTCCATATAGAAGTACATCGGAACATCCAGAAAACGTTTACGCTGCGGTACATTTCCATATGAAAGTACATCGGAACATCCAAAAAACGTTTACGCTGCGGTACATTTCCATATAGAAGTACATCGGAACATCCAGAAAACGTTTACGCTGCGGTACATTTCCATATGAAAGTACATCGGAACATCCAGAAACGTTTACGGTGCGGTACATTTCCATATGAAAGAACATCGGAACATCCAGAAAACGTTTACGCTGCGGTACATTTCCATATGAAAGTACTTCGGAACATCAAGAAAACGTTTACGCTGCGGTACATTTCCATATGAAAGTACATCGGAACATCAAGAAAACGTTTAAGGTGCGGTACATTTCCATATGAAAGAACATCGGAACATCCAGAAAACGTTTACGCTGCGGTACATTTCCAAATAGAAGTACATCGGAACATCCAGAAAACGTTTACGCTGCGGTACATTTCCATATGAAAGTACATCGGAACATCCAGAAAACGTTTCCGCTGCGGTACATTTCCATATGAAAGTACATCGGAACATCAAGAAAACGTTTACGCTGCGGTACATTTCCATATGAAAGTACATCGGAACATCCAGAAAACGTTTACGCTGCGGTACATTTCCATATGAAAGTACATCGGAACATCCAGAAAACGTTTACGCTGCGGTACATTTCCATATAGAAGTACATCGGAACATCCAGAAACGTTTACGCTGCGGTACATTTCCATATGAAAGAACATCGGAACATCCAGAAAACGTTTACGCTGCGGTACATTTCCATATGAAAGTACATCGGAACATCAAGAAAACGTTTCCGCTGCGGTACATTTCCATATGAAAGTACATCGGAACATCAAGAAAACGTTTCCGCTGCGGTACATTTCCATATGAAAGTACATCGGAACATCAAGAAAACGTTTACGCTGCGGTACATTTCCATATGAAAGTACATCGGAACATCCAGAAAACGTTTACGCTGCGGTACATTTCCATATGAAAGAACATCGGAACATCCAGAAAACGTTTACGCTGCGGTACATTTCCATATAGAAGTACATCGGAACATCCAGAAAACGTTTACGCTGCGGTACATTTCCATATGAAAGTACATCGGAACATCCAGAAACGTTTACGCTGCGGTACATTTCCATATGAAAGTACATCGGAACATCCAAAAAACGTTTACGCTGCGGTACATTTCCATATAGAAGTACATCGGAACATCCAGAAAACGTTTACGCTGCGGTACATTTCCATATGAAAGTACATCGGAACATCCAGAAACGTTTACGGTGCGGTACATTTCCATATGAAAGAACATCGGAACATCCAGAAAACGTTTACGCTGCGGTACATTTCCATATAGAAGTACATCGGAACATCCAGAAAACGTTTACGCTGCGGTACATTTCCATATGAAAGTACATCGGAACATCCAGAAACGTTTACGGTGCGGTACATTTCCATATGAAAGTACATCGGAACATCCAAAAAACGTTTACGCTGCGGTACATTTCCATATAGAAGTACATCGGAACATCCAGAAAACGTTTACGCTGCGGTACATTTCCATATGAAAGTACATCGGAACATCCAGAAACGTTTACGCTGCGGTACATTTCCATATGAAAGTACATCGGAACATCCAAAAAACGTTTACGCTGCGGTACATTTCCATATAGAAGTACATCGGAACATCCAGAAAACGTTTACGCTGCGGTACATTTCCATATGAAAGTACATCGGAACATCCAGAAACGTTTACGGTGCGGTACATTTCCATATGAAAGAACATCGGAACATCCAGAAAACGTTTACGCTGCGGTACATTTCCATATGAAAGTACTTCGGAACATCAAGAAAACGTTTACGCTGCGGTACATTTCCATATGAAAGTACATCGGAACATCAAGAAAACGTTTAAGGTGCGGTACATTTCCATATGAAAGAACATCGGAACATCCAGAAAACGTTTACGCTGCGGTACATTTCCATATAGAAGTACATCGGAACATCCAGAAAACGTTTACGCTGCGGTACATTTCCATATAGAAGTACATCGGAACATCAAGAAAACGTTTACGCTGCGGTACATTTCCATATGAAAGAACATCGGAACATCCAGAAAACGTTTACGCTGCGGTACATTTCCATATAGAAGTACATCGGAACATCCAGAAAACGTTTCCGCTGCGGTACATTTCCATAAGAAAGTACATCGGAACATCCAGAAACGTTTACGCTGCGGTACATTTCCATATGAAAGTACATCGGAACATCCAAAAAACGTTTACGCTGCGGTACATTTCCATATGAAAGAACATCGGAACATCCAGAAAACGTTTACGCTGCGGTACATTTCCATATAGAAGTACATCGGAACATCCAGAAAACGTTTACGCTGCGGTACATTTCCATATAGAAGTACATCGGAACATCAAGAAAACGTTTACGCTGCGGTACATTTCCATATGAAATAACATCGGAACATCCAGAAAACGTTTACGCTGCGGTACATTTCCATATAGAAGTACATCGGAACATCCAGAAAACGTTTCCGCTGCGGTACATTTCCATAAGAAAGTACATCGGAACATCCAGAAACGTTTACGGTGCGGTACATTTCCATATGAAAGTACATCGGAACATCCAAAAAACGTTTACGCTGCGGTACATTTCCATATAGAAGTACATCGGAACATCCAGAAAACGTTTACGCTGCGGTACATTTCCATATGAAAGTACATCGGAACATCCAGAAACGTTTACGCTGCGGTACATTTCCATATGAAAGTACATCGGAACATCCAAAAAACGTTTACGCTGCGGTACATTTCCATATAGAAGTACATCGGAACATCCAGAAAACGTTTACGCTGCGGTACATTTCCATATGAAAGTACATCGGAACATCCAGAAACGTTTACGCTGCGGTACATTTCCATATGAAAGTACATCGGAACATCCAAAAAACGTTTACGCTGCGGTACATTTCCATATAGAAGTACATCGGAACATCCAGAAAACGTTTACGCTGCGGTACATTTCCATATGAAAGTACATCGGAACATCAAGAAAACGTTTCCGCTGCGGTACATTTCCATATGAAAGTACATCGGAACATCAAGAAAACGTTTCCGCTGCGGTACATTTCCATATGAAAGTACATCGGAACATCAAGAAAACGTTTACGCTGCGGTACATTTCCATATGAAAGTACATCGGAACATCCAGAAAACGTTTACGCTGCGGTACATTTCCATATGAAAGAACATCGGAACATCCAGAAAACGTTTACGCTGCGGTACATTTCCATATAGAAGTACATCGGAACATCCAGAAAACGTTTACGCTGCGGTACATTTCCATATAGAAGTACATCGGAACATCAAGAAAACGTTTACGCTGCGGTACATTTCCATATGAAAGAACATCGGAACATCCAGAAAACGTTTACGCTGCGGTACATTTCCATATAGAAGTACATCGGAACATCCAGAAAACGTTTCCGCTGCGGTACATTTCCATAAGAAAGTACATCGGAACATCCAGAAACGTTTACGCTGCGGTACATTTCCATATGAAAGTACATCGGAACATCCAAAAAACGTTTACGCTGCGGTACATTTCCATATAGAAGTACATCGTAACATCCAGAAAACGTTTACGCTGCGGTACATTTCCATATGAAAGTACATCGGAACATCCAGAAACGTTTACGCTGCGGTACATTTCCATATGAAAGTACATCGGAACATCCAAAAAACGTTTACGCTGCGGTACATTTCCATATATAAGTACATCGGAACATCCAGAAAACGTTTACGCTGCGGTACATTTCCATATGAAAGTACATCGGAACATCCAGAAACGTTTACGCTGCGGTACATTTCCATATGAAAGTACATCGGAACATCCAAAAAACGTTTACGCTGCGGTACATTTCCATATAGAAGTACATCGGAACATCCAGAAAACGTTTACGCTGCGGTACATTTCCATATGAAAGAACATCGGAACATCCAAAAAACGTTTACGCTGCGGTACATTTCCATATGAAAGTACATCGGAACATCCAGAAAACGTTTACGCTGCGGTACATTTCCATATGAAAGTACATCGGAACATCCAGAAAACGTTTACGCTGCGGTACATTTCCATATAGAAGTACATCGGAACATCCAGAAACGTTTACGATGCGGTACATTTCCATATGAAAGAACATCGGAACATCCAGAAAACGTTTACGCTGCGGTACATTTCCATATGAAAGTACATCGGAACATCCAGAAAACGTTTACGCTGCGGTACATTTCCATATGAAAGAACATCGGAACATCCAGAAAACGTTTACGCTGCGGTACATTTCCATATGAAAGAACATCGGAACATCCAGAAAACGTTTACGCTGCGGTACATTTCCATATAGAAGTACATCGGAACATCCAGAAACGTTTACGCTGCGGTACATTTCCATATGAAAGTACATCGGAACATCCAAAAAACGTTTACGCTGCGGTACATTTCCATATGAAAGTACATCGGAACATCCAGAAAACGTTTACGCTGCGGTACATTTCCATATGAAAGAACATCGGAACATCCAGAAAACGTTTACGCTGCGGTACATTTCCATATGAAAGTACATCGGAACATCCAGAAACGTTTACGCTGCGGTACATTTCCATATGAAAGTACATCGGAACATCCAGAAAACGTTTACGCTGCGGTACATTTCCTTATAGAAGTACATCGGAACATCCAGAAACGTTTACGCTGCGGTACATTTCCATATGAAAGTACATCGGAACATCCAAAAAACGTTTACGCTGCGGTACATTTCCATATGAAAGTACATCGGAACATCCAGAAAACGTTTACGCTGCGGTACATTTCCATATAGAAGTACATCGGAACATCCAGAAAACGTTTACGCTGCGGTACATTTCCATATGAAAGAACATCGGAACATCCAGAAAACGTTTACGCTGCGGTACATTTCCATATGAAAGAACATCGGAACATCCAGAAAACGTTTACGCTGCGGTACATTTCCATATGAAAGTACATCGGAACATCCAAAAAACGTTTACGCTGCGGTACATTTCCATATGAAAGTACATCGGAACATCCAGAAAACGTTTACGCTGCGGTACATTTCCATATGAAAGTACATCGGAACATCCAGAAAACGTTTACGCTGCGGTACATTTCCATATGAAAGAACATCGGAACATCCAGAAAACGTTTACGCTGCGGTACATTTCCATATAGAAGTACATCGGAACATCCAGAAAACGTTTACGCTGCGGTACATTTCCATATGAAAGTACATCGGAACATCAAAAAAACGTTTACGCTGAAGTACATTTCCATATAGAAGTACATCGGAACATCCAGAAAACGTTTACGCTGCGGTACATTTCCATATAGAAGTACATCGGAACATCCAGAAAACGTTTACGCTGCGGTACATTTCCATATGAAAGAACATCGGAACATCCAAAAAACGTTTACGCTGCGGTACATTTCCATATGAAAGTACATCGGAACATCCAGAAAACGTTTACGCTGCGGTACATTTCCATATGAAAGTACATCGGAACATCCAGAAAACGTTTACGCTGCGGTACATTTCCATATAGAAGTACATCGGAACATCCAGAAAACGTTTACGCTGCGGTACATTTCCATATGAAAGTATATCGGAACATCCAGAAACGTTTACGCTGCGGTACATTTCCATATGAAAGTACATCGGAACATCCAAAAAACGTTTACGCTGCGGTACATTTCCATATGAAAGAACATCGGAACATCCAAAAAACGTTTACGCTGCGGTACATTTCCATATGAAAGTACATCGGAACATCCAGAAAACGTTTACGCTGCGGTACATTTGCATATGAAAGTACATCGGAACATCCAGAAAACGTTTACGCTGCGGTACATTTCCATATGAAAGAACATCGGAACATCCAGAAAACGTTTACGCTGCGGTACATTTCCATATGAAAGAACATCGGAACATCCAGAAAACGTTTACGCTGCGGTACATTTCCATATGAAAGTACATCGGAACATCCAAAAAACGTTTACGCTGCGGTACATTTCCATATGAAAGTACATCGGAACATCCAGAAAACGTTTACGCTGCGGTACATTTCCATATGAAAGTACATCGGAACATCCAGAAAACGTTTACGCTGCGGTACATTTCCATATGAAAGAACATCGGAACATCCAGAAAACGTTTACGCTGCGGTACATTTCCATATAGAAGTACATCGGAACATCCAGAAACGTTTACGCTGCGGTACATTTCCATATGAAAGTACATCGGAACATCAAAAAAACGTTTACGCTGAAGTACATTTCCATATAGAAGTACATCGGAACATCCAGAAAACGTTTACGCTGCGGTACATTTCCATATAGAAGTACATCGGAACATCCAGAAAACGTTTACGCTGCGGTACATTTCCATATGAAAGAACATCGGAACATCCAAAAAACGTTTACGCTGCGGTACATTTCCATATGAAAGTACATCGGAACATCCAGAAAACGTTTACGCTGCGGTACATTTCCATATGAAAGTACATCGGAACATCCAGAAAACGTTTACGCTGCGGTACATTTCCATATAGAAGTACATCGGAACATCAAGAAAACGTTTACGCTGCGGTACATTTCCATATAGAAGTACATCGGAACATCCAGAAAACGTTTACGCTGCGGTACATTTCCATATGAAAGTACATCGGAACATCCAGAAAACGTTTACGCTGCGGTACATTTCCATATGAAAGAACATCGGAACATCCAGAAAACGTTTACGCTGCGGTACATTTCCATATAGAAGTACATCGGAACATCCAGAAACGTTTACGCTGCGGTACATTTCCATATAGAAGTACATCGGAACATCCAGAAAACGTTTACGCTGCGGTACATTTCCTTATAGAAGTACATCGGAACATCCAGAAACGTTTACGCTGCGGTACATTTCCATATGAAAGTACATCGGAACATCCAAAAAACGTTTACGCTGCGGTACATTTCCATATGAAAGTACATCGGAACATCCAGAAAACGTTTACGCTGCGGTACATTTCCATATAGAAGTACATCGGAACATCAAGAAAACGTTTACGCTGCGGTACATTTCCATATAGAAGTACATCGGAACATCCAGAAAACGTTTACGCTGCGGTACATTTCCATATGAAAGTACATCGGAACATCCAGAAAACGTTTACGCTGCGGTACATTTCCATATGAAAGAACATCGGAACATCCAGAAAACGTTTACGCTGCGGTACATTTCCATATGAAAGTACATCGGAACATCCAGAAAACGTTTACGCTGCGGTACATTTCCATATGAAAGTACATCGGAACATCCAGAAAACGTTTACGCTGCGGTACATTTCCATATAGAAGTACATCGGAACATCAAGAAAACGTTTACGCTGCGGTACATTTCCATATAGAAGTACATCGGAACATCCAGAAAACGTTTACGCTGCGGTACATTTCCATATGAAAGTACATCGGAACATCCAAAAAACGTTTACGCTGCGGTACATTTCCATATGAAAGTACATCGGAACATCCAGAAAACGTTTACGCTGCGGTACATTTCCATATGAAAGTACATCGGAACATCCAGAAAACGTTTACGCTGCGGTACATTTCCATATGAAAGTACATCGGAACATCCAGAAAACGTTTACGCTGCGGTACATTTCCATATAGAAGTACATCGGAACATCCAGAAAACGTTTACGCTGCGGTACATTTCCATATGAAAGAACATCGGAACATCCAAAAAACGTTTACGCTGCGGTACATTTCCATATGAAAGTACATCGGAACATCCAGAAAACGTTTACGCTGCGGTACATTTCCATATAGAAGTACATCGGAACATCCAGAAAACGTTTACGCTGCGGTACATTTCCTTATAGAAGTACATCGGAACATCCAGAAAACGTTTACGCTGCGGTACATTTCCTTATAGAAGTACATCGGAACATCCAGAAACGTTTACGCTGCGGTACATTTCCATATGAAAGTACATCGGAACATCCAAAAAACGTTTACGCTGCGGTACATTTCCATATGAAAGTACATCGGAACATCCAGAAAACGTTTACGCTGAAGTACATTTCCATATAGAAGTACATCGGAACATCCAGAAAACGTTTACGCTGCGGTACATTTCCATATAGAAGTACATCGGAACATCCAGAAAACGTTTACGCTGCGGTACATTTCCATATGAAAGAACATCGGAACATCCAAAAAACGTTTACGCTGCGGTACATTTTCATATGAAAGAACATCGGAACATCCAGAAAACGTTTACGCTGTGGTACATTTCCATATGAAAGTACATCGGAACATCCAGAAAACGTTTACGCTGCGGTACATTTCCATATGAAAGTACATCGGAACATCCAGAAAACGTTTACGCTGCGGTACATTTCCATATAGAAGTACATCGGAACATCCAAAAAACGTTTACGCTGCGGTACATTTCCATATGAAAGTACATCGGAACATCCAGAAAACGTTTACGCTGCGGTACATTTCCATATAGAAGTACATCGGAACATCCAGAAAACGTTTACGCTGCGGTACATTTCCATATGAAAGAACATCGGAACATCCAAAAAACGTTTACGCTGCGGTACATTTCCATATGAAAGTACATCGGAACATCCAGAAAACGTTTACGCTGCGGTACATTTCCATATGAAAGTACATCGGAACATCCAGAAAACGTTTACGCTGCGGTACATTTCCATATAGAAGTACATCGGAACATCCAGAAACGTTTACGCTGCGGTACATTTCCATATGAAAGTACATCGGAACATCCAGAAAACGTTTACGCTGCGGTACATTTCCTTATAGAAGTACATCGGAACATCCAGAAACGTTTACGCTGCGGTACATTTCCATATGAAAGTACATCGGAACATCCAAAAAACGTTTACGCTGCGGTACATTTCCATATGAAAGTACATCGGAACATCCAGAAAACGTTTACGCTGCGGTACATTTCCATATGAAAGTACATCGGAACATCCAGAAAACGTTTACGCTGCGGTACATTTCCATATAGAAGTACATCGGAACATCCAGAAAACGTTTACGCTGCGGTACATTTCCATATGAAAGTACATCGGAACATCCAGAAAACGTTTACGCTGCGGTACATTTCCATATGAAAGTACATCGGAACATCCAGAAAACGTTTACGCTGCGGTACATTTCCGTATAGAAGTACATCGGAACATCCAAAAAACGTTTACGCTGCGGTACATTTCCATATGAAAGTACATCGGAACATCCAAAAAACGTTTACGCTGCGGTACATTTCCATATAGAAGTACATCGGAACATCCAGAAAACGTTTACGCTGCGGTACATTTCCATATAGAAGTACATCGGAACATCCAGAAAACGTTTACGCTGCGGTACATTTCCATATAGAAGTACATCGGAACATCCAGAAAACGTTTACGCTGCGGTACATTTCCATATGAAAGTACATCGGAACATCCAGAAAACGTTTACGCTGCGGTACATTTCCATATGAAAGTACATCGGAACATCCAGAAAACGTTTACGCTGCGGTACATTTCCATATAGAAGTACATCGGAACATCCAGAAACGTTTACGCTGCGGTACATTTCCATATAGAAGTACATCGGAACATCCAGAAAACGTTTACGCTGCGGTACATTTCCATATAGAAGTACATCGGAACATCCAGAAAACGTTTACGCTGCGGTACATTTCCATATGAAAGTACATCGGAACATCCAGAAAACGTTTACGCTGCGGTACATTTCCATATAGAAGTACTTCGGAACATCCAGAAAACGTTTACGCTGCGGTACATTTCCATATGAAAGTACATCGGAACATCCAGAAAACGTTTACGCTGCGGTACATTTCCATATGAAAGTACATCGGAACATCCAGAAAACGTTTACGCTGCGGTACATTTCCATATAGAAGTACATCGGAACATCCAGAAACGTTTACGCTGCGGTACATTTCCATATGAAAGTACATCGGAACATCCAAAAAACGTTTACGCTGCGGTACATTTCCATATGAAAGTACATCGGAACATCCAGAAAACGTTTACGCTGCGGTACATTTCCATATGAAAGTACATCGGAACATCCAGAAAACGTTTACGCTGCGGTACATTTCCATATAGAAGTACATCGGAACATCCAGAAAACGTTTACGCTGCGGTACATTTCCATATGAAAGTACATCGGAACATCCAGAAAACGTTTACGCTGCGGTACATTTCCATATGAAAGTACATCGGAACATCCAGAAAACGTTTACGCTGCGGTACATTTCCATATAGAAGTACATCGGAACATCCAGAAACGTTTACGCTGCGGTACATTTCCATATGAAAGTACATCGGAACATCCAGAAAACGTTTACGCTGCGGTACATTTCCTTATAGAAGTACATCGGAACATCCAGAAACGTTTACGCTGCGGTACATTTCCATATGAAAGTACATCGGAACATCCAGAAAACGTTTACGCTGCGGTACATTTCCATATAGAAGTACATCGGAACATCCAGAAACGTTTACGCTGCGGTACATTTCCATATGAAAGTACATCGGAACATCCAAAAAACGTTTACGCTGCGGTACATTTCCATATGAAAGTACATCGGAACATCCAGAAAACGTTTACGCTGCGGTACATTTCCATATGAAAGTACATCGGAACATCCAGAAAACGTTAACGCTGCGGTACATTTCCATATGAAAGTACATCGGAACATCCAGAAAACGTTTACGCTGCGGTACATTTCCATATAGAAGTACATCGGAACATCCAGAAAACGTTTACGCTGCGGTACATTTCCATATGAAAGAACATCGGAACATCCAAAAAACGTTTACGCTGCGGTACATTTCCATATGAAAGTACATCGGAACATCCAGAAAACGTTTACGCTGCGGTACATTTCCATATGAAAGAACATCGGAACATCCAGAAAACGTTTACGCTGCGGTACATTTCCATATAGAAGTACATCGGAACATCCAGAAAACGTTTACGCTGCGGTACATTTCCATATGAAAGTACATCGGAACATCCAGAAAACGTTTACGCTGCGGTACATTTCCATATGAAAGAACATCGGAACATCCAGAAAACGTTTACGCTGCGGTACATTTCCGTATAGAAGTACATCGGAACATCAAGAAAACGTTTCCGCTGCGGTACATTTCCATATGAAAGTACATCGGAACATCCAGAAAACGTTTACGCTGCGGTACATTTCCATATGAAAGTACATCGGAACATCCAGAAAACGTTAACGCTGCGGTACATTTCCATATGAAAGTACATCGGAACATCCAGAAAACGTTTACGCTGCGGTACATTTCCATATAGAAGTACATCGGAACATCCAGAAACGTTTACGCTGCGGTACATTTCCATATGAAAGTACATCGGAACATCCAAAAAACGTTTACGCTGCGGTACATTTCCATATGAAAGTACATCGGAACATCCAGAAAACGTTTACGCTGCGGTACATTTCCATATGAAAGTACATCGGAACATCCAGAAAACGTTTACGCTGCGGTACATTTCCATATAGAAGTACATCGGAACATCCAGAAAACGTTTACGCTGCGGTACATTTCCATATGAAAGTACATCGGAACATCCAGAAAACGTTTACGCTGCGGTACATTTCCATATGAAAGAACATCGGAACATCCAGAAAACGTTTACGCTGCGGTACATTTCCGTATAGAAGTACATCGGAACATCAAGAAAACGTTTCCGCTGCGGTACATTTCCATATAGAAGTACATCGGAACATCCAGAAAACGTTTACGCTGCGGTACATTTCCATATGAAAGTACATCGGAACATCCAGAAAACGTTTACGCTGCGGTACATTTCCATATGAAAGTACATCGGAACATCCAGAAAACGTTTACGCTGCGGTACATTTCCATATGAAAGTACATCGGAACATCCAGAAAACGTTTACGCTGCGGTACATTTCCATATGAAAGTACATCGGAACATCCAGAAAACGTTTACGCTGCGGTACATTTCCATATAGAAGTACATCGGAACATCCAGAAACGTTTACGCTGCGGTACATTTCCATATGAAAGTACATCGGAACATCCAAAAAAACGTTTACGCTGCGGTACATTTCCATATGAAAGTACATCGGAACATCCAGAAAACGTTTACGCTGCGGTACATTTCCATATGAAAGTACATCGGAACATCCAGAAAACGTTTACGCTGCGGTACATTTCCATATAGAAGTACATCGGAACATCCAGAAAACGTTTACGCTGCGGTACATTTCCATATGAAAGTACATCGGAACATCCAGAAAACGTTTACGCTGCGGTACATTTCCATATAGAAGTACATCGGAACATCCAGAAACGTTTACGCTGCGGTACATTTCCATATGAAAGTACATCGGAACATCCAAAAAACGTTTACGCTGCGGTACATTTCCATATGAAAGTACATCGGAACATCCAGAAAACGTTTACGCTGCGGTACATTTCCATATGAAAGAACATCGGAACATCCAGAAAACGTTTACGCTGCGGTACATTTCCATATAGAAGTACATCGGAACATCCAGAAAACGTTTACGCTGCGGTACATTTCCATATGAAAGTACATCGGAACATCCAGAAAACGTTTACGCTGCGGTACATTTCCATATGAAAGAACATCGGAACATCCAGAAAACGTTTACGCTGCGGTACATTTCCGTATAGAAGTACATCGGAACATCAAGAAAACGTTTCCGCTGCGGTACATTTCCATATGAAAGTACATCGGAACATCCAGAAAACGTTTACGCTGCGGTACATTTCCATATGAAAGTACATCGGAACATCCAGAAAACGTTAACGCTGCGGTACATTTCCATATGAAAGTACATCGGAACATCCAGAAAACGTTTACGCTGCGGTACATTTCCATATAGAAGTACATCGGAACATCCAGAAACGTTTACGCTGCGGTACATTTCCATATGAAAGTACATCGGAACATCCAAAAAACGTTTACGCTGCGGTACATTTCCATATGAAAGTACATCGGAACATCCAGAAAACGTTTACGCTGCGGTACATTTCCATATGAAAGTACATCGGAACATCCAGAAAACGTTTACGCTGCGGTACATTTCCATATAGAAGTACATCGGAACATCCAGAAAACGTTTACGCTGCGGTACATTTCCATATGAAAGTACATCGGAACATCCAGAAAACGTTTACGCTGCGGTACATTTCCATATGAAAGAACATCGGAACATCCAGAAAACGTTTACGCTGCGGTACATTTCCGTATAGAAGTACATCGGAACATCAAGAAAACGTTTCCGCTGCGGTACATTTCCATATAGAAGTACATCGGAACATCCAGAAAACGTTTACGCTGCGGTACATTTCCATATGAAAGTACATCGGAACATCCAGAAAACGTTAACGCTGCGGTACATTTCCATATGAAAGTACATCGGAACATCCAGAAAACGTTTACGCTGCGGTACATTTCCATATGAAAGTACATCGGAACATCCAGAAAACGTTTACGCTGCGGTACATTTCCATATGAAAGTACATCGGAACATCCAGAAAACGTTTACGCTGCGGTACATTTCCATATAGAAGTACATCGGAACATCCAGAAACGTTTACGCTGCGGTACATTTCCATATGAAAGTACATCGGAACATCCAAAAAACGTTTACGCTGCGGTACATTTCCATATGAAAGTACATCGGAACATCCAGAAAACGTTTACGCTGCGGTACATTTCCATATGAAAGTACATCGGAACATCCAGAAAACGTTTACGCTGCGGTACATTTCCATATAGAAGTACATCGGAACATCCAGAAAACGTTTACGCTGCGGTACATTTCCATATGAAAGTACATCGGAACATCCAGAAAACGTTTACGCTGCGGTACATTTCCATATAGAAGTACATCGGAACATCCAGAAACGTTTACGCTGCGGTACATTTCCATATGAAAGTACATCGGAACATCCAAAAAACGTTTACGCTGCGGTACATTTCCATATGAAAGTACATCGGAACATCCAGAAAACGTTTACGCTGCGGTACATTTCCATATGAAAGTACATCGGAACATCCAGAAAACGTTTACGCTGCGGTACATTTCCATATAGAAGTACATCGGAACATCCAGAAAACGTTTACGCTGCGGTACATTTCCATATGAAAGAACATCGGAACATCCAGAAAACGTTTACGCTGCGGTACATTTCCGTATAGAAGTACATCGGAACATCAAGAAAACGTTTCCGCTGCGGTACATTTCCATATAGAAGTACATCGGAACATCCAGAAAACGTTTACGCTGCGGTACATTTCCATATGAAAGAACATCGGAACATCCAGAAAACGTTTACGCTGCGGTACATTTCCGTATAGAAGTACATCGGAACATCAAGAAAACGTTTCCGCTGCGGTACATTTCCATATAGAAGTACATCGGAACATCCAGAAAACGTTTACGCTGCGGTACATTTCCATATGAAAGTACATCGGAACATCCAGAAAACGTTTACGCTGCGGTACATTTCCATATAGAAGTACATCGGAACATCCAGAAAACGTTTACGCTGCGGTACATTTCCATATGAAAGTACATCGGAACATCCAGAAAACGTTTACGCTGCGGTACATTTCCATATGAAAGTACATCGGAACATCCAGAAAACGTTTACGCTGCGGTACATTTCCATATAGAAGTACATCGGAACATCCAGAAAACGTTTACGCTGCGGTACATTTCCATATGAAAGTACATCGGAACATCAAGAAAACGTTTCCGCTGCGGTACATTTCCATATAGAAGTACATCGGAACATCCAGAAAACGTTTACGCTGCGGTACATTTCCATATGAAAGTACATCGGAACATCCAGAAAACGTTTACGCTGCGGTACATTTCCATATAGAAGTACATCGGAACATCCAGAAAACGTTTACGCTGCGGTACATTTCCATATGAAAGTACATCGGAACATCCAGAAAACGTTTACGCTGCGGTACATTTCCATATAGAAGTACATCGGAACATCCAGAAAACGTTTACGCTGCGGTACATTTCCATATGAAAGAACATCGGAACATCCAAAAAACGTTTACGCTGCGGTACATTTCCATATGAAAGTACATCGGAACATCCAGAAAACGTTTACGCTGCGGTACATTTCCATATGAAAGTACATCGGAACATCCAGAAAACGTTTACGCTGCGGTACATTTCCATATAGAAGTACATCGGAACATCCAGAAAACGTTTACGCTGCGGTACATTTCCATATAGAAGTACATCGGAACATCCAGAAAACGTTTACGCTGCGGTACATTTCCATATGAAAGTACATCGGAACATCCAGAAAACGTTTACGCTGCGGTACATTTCCATATGAAAGAACATCGGAACATCCAGAAAACGTTTACGCTGCGGTACATTTCCGTATAGAAGTACATCGGAACATCAAGAAAACGTTTCCGCTGCGGTACATTTCCATATAGAAGTACATCGGAACATCCAGAAAACGTTTACGCTGCGGTACATTTCCATATGAAAGTACATCGGAACATCCAGAAAACGTTTACGCTGCGGTACATTTCCATATAGAAGTACATCGGAACATCCAAAAAACGTTTACGCTGCGGTACATTTCCATATGAAAGTACATCGGAACATCCAGAAAACGTTTACGCTGCGGTACATTTCCATATGAAAGTACATCGGAACATCCAGAAAACGTTTACGCTGCGGTACATTTCCATATAGAAGTACATCGGAACATCCAGAAAACGTTTACGCTGCGGTACATTTCCATATGAAAGTACATCGGAACATCCAGAAAACGTTTACGCTGCGGTACATTTCCATATGAAAGAACATCGGAACATCCAGAAAACGTTTACGCTGCGGTACATTTCCGTATAGAAGTACATCGGAACATCAAGAAAACGTTTCCGCTGCGGTACATTTCCATATAGAAGTACATCGGAACATCCAGAAAACGTTTACGCTGCGGTACATTTCCATATGAAAGTACATCGGAACATCCAGAAAACGTTTACGCTGCGGTACATTTCCATATAGAAGTACATCGGAACATCCAGAAAACGTTTACGCTGCGGTACATTTCCATATGAAAGTACATCGGAACATCCAGAAAACGTTTACGCTGCGGTACATTTCCATATGAAAGTACATCGGAACATCCAGAAAACGTTTACGCTGCGGTACATTTCCGTATAGAAGTACATCGGAACATCCAAAAAACGTTTACGCTGCGGTACATTTCCATATGAAAGTACATCGGAACATCCAAAAAACGTTTACGCTGCGGTACATTTCCATATGAAAGTACATCGGAACATCCAGAAAACGTTTACGCTGCGGTACATTTCCATATGAAAGTACATCGGAACATCCAGAAAACGTTTACGCTGCGGTACATTTCCATATAGAAGTACATCGGAACATCCAGAAAACGTTTACGCTGCGGTACATTTCCATATGAAAGTACATCGGAACATCCAGAAAACGTTTACGCTGCGGTACATTTCCATATGAAAGAACATCGGAACATCCAGAAAACGTTTACGCTGCGGTACATTTCCGTATAGAAGTACATCGGAACATCCAAAAAACGTTTACGCTGCGGTACATTTCCATATGAAAGTACATCGGAACATCCAGAAAACGTTTACGCTGCGGTACATTTCCATATGAAAGTACATCGGAACATCCAGAAAACGTTTACGCTGCGGTACATTTCCATATAGAAGTACATCGGAACATCCAGAAAACGTTTACGCTGCGGTACATTTCCATATGAAAGTACATCGGAACATCCAGAAAACGTTTACGCTGCGGTACATTTCCGTATAGAAGTACATCGGAACATCCAAAAAACGTTTACGCTGCGGTACATTTCCATATGAAAGTACATCGGAACATCCAGAAAACGTTTACGCTGCGGTACATTTCCATATGAAAGTACATCGGAACATCCAGAAAACGTTTACGCTGCGGTACATTTCCATATAGAAGTACATCGGAACATCCAGAAAACGTTTACGCTGCGGTACATTTCCATATGAAAGTACATCGGAACATCCAGAAAACGTTTACGCTGCGGTACATTTCCGTATAGAAGTACATCGGAACATCCAAAAAACGTTTACGCTGCGGTACATTTCCATATGAAAGTACATCGGAACATCCAGAAAACGTTTACGCTGCGGTACATTTCCATATGAAAGTACATCGGAACATCCAGAAAACGTTTACGCTGCGGTACATTTCCATATAGAAGTACATCGGAACATCCAGAAACGTTTACGCTGCGGTACATTTCCATATGAAAGTACATCGGAACATCCAAAAAACGTTTACGCTGCGGTACATTTCCATATGAAAGTACATCGGAACATCCAGAAAACGTTTACGCTGCGGTACATTTCCATATGAAAGTACATCGGAACATCCAAAAAACGTTTACGCTGCGGTACATTTCCATATGAAAGTACATCGGAACATCCAGAAACGTTTACGCTGCGGTACATTTCCATATGAAAGTACATCGGAACATCCAGAAAACGTTTACGCTGCGGTACATTTCCATATGAAAGTACATCGGAACATCCAGAAAACGTTTACGCTGCGGTACATTTCCGTATAGAAGTACATCGGAACATCCAGAAAACGTTTACGCTGCGGTACATTTCCATATGAAAGTACATCGGAACATCCAGAAAACGTTTACGCTGCGGTACATTTCCATATAGAAGTACATCGGAACATCCAGAAAACGTTTACGCTGCGGTACATTTCCATATGAAAGTACATCGGAACATCCAGAAAACGTTTACGCTGCGGTACATTTCCATATAGAAGTACATCGGAACATCCAGAAACGTTTACGCTGCGGTACATTTCCATATGAAAGTACATCGGAACATCCAGAAAACGTTTACGCTGCGGTACATTTCCATATGAAAGTACATCGGAACATCCAGAAAACGTTAACGCTGCGGTACATTTCCATATGAAAGTACATCGGAACATCCAAAAAACGTTTACGCTGCGGTACATTTCCATATAGAAGTACATCGGAACATCCAGAAAACGTTTACGCTGCGGTACATTTCCGTATAGAAGTACATCGGAACATCCAAAAAACGTTTACGCTGCGATACATTTCCATATAGAAGTACATCGGAACATCCAGAAAACGTTTACGCTGCGGTACATTTCCGTATAGAAGTACATCGGAACATCCAAAAAACGTTTACGCTGCGGTACATTTCCATATGAAAGTACATCGGAACATCCAGAAAACGTTTACGCTGCGGTACATTTCCATATAGAAGTACATCGGAACATCCAGAAACGTTTACGCTGCGGTACATTTCCATATGAAAGTACATCGGAACATCCAAAAAACGTTTACGCTGCGGTACATTTCCATATGAAAGTACATCGGAACATCCAGAAAACGTTTACGCTGCGGTACATTTCCATATGAAAGTACATCGGAACATCCAGAAAACGTTTACGCTGCGGTACATTTCCGTATAGAAGTACATCGGAACATCCAAAAAACGTTTACGCTGCGGTACATTTCCATATGAAAGTACATCGGAACATCCAGAAAACGTTTACGCTGCGGTACATTTCCATATGAAAGTACATCGGAACATCCAGAAAACGTTTACGCTGCGGTACATTTCCGTATAGAAGTACATCGGAACATCCAAAAAACGTTTACGCTGCGGTACATTTCCATATGAAAGTACATCGGAACATCCAGAAAACGTTTACGCTGCGGTACATTTCCTTATAGAAGTACATCGGAACATCCAGAAACGTTTACGCTGCGGTACATTTCCATATGAAAGTACATCGGAACATCCAAAAAACGTTTACGCTGCGGTACATTTCCATATGAAAGTACATCGGAACATCCAGAAAACGTTTACGCTGCGGTACATTTCCGTATAGAAGTACATCGGAACATCCAAAAAACGTTTACGCTGCGGTACATTTCCATATGAAAGTACATCGGAACATCCAGAAAACGTTTACGCTGCGGTACATTTCCATATGAAAGTACATCGGAACATCCAGAAACGTTTACGCTGCGGTACATTTCCATATGAAAGTACATCGGAACATCCAGAAAACGTTTACGCTGCGGTACATTTCCATATGAAAGTACATCGGAACATCCAAAAAACGTTTACGCTGCGGTACATTTCCATATGAAAGTACATCGGAACATCCAGAAAACGTTTACGCTGCGGTACATTTCCTTATAGAAGTACATCGGAACATCCAGAAACGTTTACGCTGCGGTACATTTCCATATGAAAGTACATCGGAACATCCAAAAAACGTTTACGCTGCGGTACATTTCCATATGAAAGTACATCGGAACATCCAGAAAACGTTTACGCTGCGGTACATTTCCGTATAGAAGTACATCGGAACATCCAAAAAACGTTTACGCTGCGGTACATTTCCATATGAAAGTACATCGGAACATCCAGAAAACGTTTACGCTGCGGTACATTTCCATATGAAAGTACATCGGAACATCCAGAAAACGTTTACGCTGCGGTACATTTCCATATAGAAGTACATCGGAACATCCAGAAAACGTTTACGCTGCGGTACATTTCCATATGAAAGTACATCGGAACATCCAGAAAACGTTTACGCTGCGGTACATTTCCGTATAGAAGTACATCGGAACATCCAAAAAACGTTTACGCTGCGGTACATTTCCATATGAAAGTACATCGGAACATCCAGAAAACGTTTACGCTGCGGTACATTTCCTTATAGAAGTACATCGGAACATCCAGAAACGTTTACGCTGCGGTACATTTCCATATGAAAGTACATCGGAACATCCAAAAAACGTTTACGCTGCGGTACATTTCCATATGAAAGTACATCGGAACATCCAGAAAACGTTTACGCTGCGGTACATTTCCATATAGAAGTACATCGGAACATCCAGAAAACGTTTACGCTGCGGTACATTTCCATATGAAAGTACATCGGAACATCCAGAAAACGTTTACGCTGCGGTACATTTCCATATGAAAGTACATCGGAACATCCAGAAACGTTTACGCTGCGGTACATTTCCATATGAAAGTACATCGGAACATCCAGAAAACGTTTACGCTGCGGTACATTTCCATATGAAAGTACATCGGAACATCCAAAAAACGTTTACGCTGCGGTACATTTCCATATGAAAGTACATCGGAACATCCAGAAAACGTTTACGCTGCGGTACATTTCCTTATAGAAGTACATCGGAACATCCAGAAACGTTTACGCTGCGGTACATTTCCATATGAAAGTACATCGGAACATCCAAAAAACGTTTACGCTGCGGTACATTTCCATATGAAAGTACATCGGAACATCCAGAAAACGTTTACGCTGCGGTACATTTCCGTATATAAGTACATCGGAACATCCAAAAAACGTTTACGCTGCGGTACATTTCCATATGAAAGTACATCGGAACATCCAGAAAACGTTTACGCTGCGGTACATTTCCATATGAAAGTACATCGGAACATCCAGAAAACGTTTACGCTGCGGTACATTTCCATATATAAGTACATCGGAACATCCAGAAAACGTTTACGCTGCGGTACATTTCCATATGAAAGTACATCGGAACATCCAGAAAACGTTTACGCTGCGGTACATTTCCATATGAAAGTACATCGGAACATCCAGAAAACGTTTACGCTGCGGTACATTTCCGTATAGAAGTACATCGGAACATCCAAAAAACGTTTACGCTGCGGTACATTTCCATATGAAAGTACATCGGAACATCCAGAAAACGTTTACGCTGCGGTACATTTCCATATGAAAGTACATCGGAACATCCAGAAAACGTTTACGCTGCGGTACATTTCCATATAGAAGTACATCGGAACATCCAGAAACGTTTACGCTGCGGTACATTTCCATATGAAAGTACATCGGAACATCCAAAAAACGTTTACGCTGCGGTACATTTCCATATGAAAGTACATCGGAACATCCAGAAAACGTTTACGCTGCGGTACATTTCCATATGAAAGTACATCGGAACATCCAAAAAACGTTTACGCTGCGGTACATTTCCATATGAAAGTACATCGGAACATCCAGAAAACGTTTACGCTGCGGTACATTTCCATATGAAAGTACATCGGAACATCCAGAAAACGTTTACGCTGCGGTACATTTCCATATAGAAGTACATCGGAACATCCAGAAAACGTTTACGCTGCGGTACATTTCCATATGAAAGTACATCGGAACATCCAGAAAACGTTTACGCTGCGGTACATTTCCATATGAAAGTACATCGGAACATCCAGAAAACGTTAACGCTGCGGTACATTTCCATATGAAAGAACATCGGAACATCCAGAAAACGTTTACGCTGCGATACATTTCCATATAGAAGTACATCGGAACATCCAGAAAACGTTTACGCTGCGGTACATTTCCATATGAAAGTACATCGGAACATCCAGAAAACGTTTACGCTGCGGTACATTTCCATATGAAAGTACATCGGAACATCCAGAAAACGTTTACGCTGCGGTACATTTCCATATGAAAGTACATCGGAACATCCAAAAAACGTTTACGCTGCGGTACATTTCCATATGAAAGTACATCGGAACATCCAGAAAACGTTTACGCTGCGGTACATTTCCATATGAAAGTACATCGGAACATCCAGAAAACGTTAACGCTGCGGTACATTTCCATATGAAAGAACATCGGAACATCCAGAAAACGTTTACGCTGCGATACATTTCCATATAGAAGTACATCGGAACATCCAGAAAACGTTTACGCTGCGGTACATTTCCGTATAGAAGTACATCGGAACATCCAGAAAACGATTACGCTGCGGTACATTTCCATATGGAAGTACATCGGAACATCCAGAAAACGTTTACGCTGCGGTACATTTCCATATTAAAGTACATCGGAACATCCAGAAAACGTTTACGCTGCGGTACATTTCCATATAGAAGTACATCGGAACATCCAGAAAACGTTTACGCTGCGGTACATTTCCATATAGAAGTACATCGGAACATCCAGAAAACGTTTCCGCTGCGGTACATTTCCATATAGAAGTACATCGGAACATCCAGAAAACGTTTCCGCTGCGGTACATTTCCATATGAAAGTACATCGGAACATCCAGAAAACGATAACGCTGCGGTACATTTCCATATGGAAGTACATCGGAACATCCAGAAAACGTTTACGCTGCGGTACATTTCCATATGAAAGTACATCGGAACATCCAGAAAACGTTTACGCTGCGGTACATTTCCATATGAAAGTACATCGGAACATCCAGAAAACGTTTACGCTGCGGTACATTTCCATATGAAAGAACATCGGAACATCCAAAAAACGTTTACGCTGCGGTACATTTCCATATGAAAGTACATCGGAACATCCAGAAAACGTTTACGCTGCGGTACATTTCCATATGAAAGAACATCGGAACATCCAGAAAACGTTTACGCTGCGGTACATTTCCATATGAAAGTACATCGGAACATCCAGAAAACGTTTACGCTGCGGTACATTTCCATATGAAAGTACATCGGAACATCAAGAAAACGTTTACGCTGCGGTACATTTCCATATGAAAGTACATCGGAACATCCAGAAAACGTTTACGCTGCGGTACATTTCCATATGAAAGTACATCGGAACATCCAGAAAACGTTTACGCTGCGGTACATTTCCATATGAAAGTACATCGGAACATCCAGAAAACGTTTCCGCTGCGGTACATTTCCATATGGAAGTACATCGGAACAGCCAGAAAACGTTTCCGCTGCGGTACATTTCCATATGAAAGTACATCGGAACATCTAGAAAACGTTTCCGCTGCGGTACATTTCCATATAGAAGTGCATTGGAACATCCAGAAAACGATTACGCTGCGGTACATTTCCATATGGAAGTACATCGGAACATCCAGAAAACGTTTACGCTGCGGTACATTTCCATATGAAAGTACATCGGAACATCCAGAAAACGTTTACGCTGCGGTACATTTCCATATAGAAGTACATCGGAACATCCAGAAAACGTTTCCGCTGCGGTACATTTCCATATAGAAGTACATCGGAACATCCAGAAAACGTTTCCGCTGCGGTACATTTCCATATGAAAGTACATCGGAACATCCAGAAAACGATTACGCTGCGGTACATTTCCATATGAAAGTACATCGGAACATCCAGAAAACGTTTACGCTGCGGTACATTTCCATATGAAAGAACATCGGAACATCCAAAAAACGTTTACGCTGCGGTACATTTCCATATGAAAGTACATCGGAACATCCAGAAAACGTTTACGCTGCGGTACATTTCCATATGAAAGAACATCGGAACATCCAAAAAACGTTTACGCTGCGGTACATTTCCATATAGAAGTACATCGGAACATCCAGAAAACGTTTACGCTGCGGTACATTTCCATATGAAAGTACATCGGAACATCCAGAAAACGTTTACGCTGCGGTACATTTCCATATGAAAGAACATCGGAACATCCAAAAAACGTTTACGCTGCGGTACATTTCCATATGGAAGTACATCGGAACAGCCAGAAAACGTTTCCGCTGCGGTACATTTCCATATGAAAGTACATCGGAACATCTAGAAAACGTTTCCGCTGCGGTACATTTCCATATAGAAGTGCATTGGAACATCCAGAAAACGATTACGCTGCGGTACATTTCCATATGGAAGTACATCGGAACATCCAGAAAACGTTTACGCTGCGGTACATTTCCATATAGAAGTACATCGGAACATCCGGAAAACGTTTACGCTGCGGTACATTTCCATATGAAAGTACATCGGAACATCCAGAAAACGTTTACGCTGCGGTACATTTCCATATAGAAGTACATCGGAACATCCAGAAACGTTTACGCTGCGGTACATTTCCATATGAAAGTACATCGGAACATCCAGAAAACGTTTACGCTGCGGTACATTTCCATATGAAAGTACATCGGAACATCAAGAAAACGTTTACGCTGCGGTACATTTCCATATGAAAGTACATCGGAACATCCAGAAAACGTTTACGCTGCGGTACATTTCCATATGAAAGTACATCGGAACATCCAAAAAACGTTTACGCTGCGGTACATTTCCATATGAAAGTACATCGGAACATCCAGAAAACGTTTACGCTGCGGTACATTTCCATATAGAAGTACATCGGAACATCCAGAAAACGTTTACGCTGCGGTACATTTCCATATGAAAGAACATCGGAACATCCAAAAAACGTTTACGCTGCGGTACATTTCCATATGAAAGTACATCGGAACATCCAGAAAACGTTTACGCTGAAGTACATTTCCATATAGAAGTACATCGGAACATCCAGAAAACGTTTACGCTGCGGTACATTTCCATATGAAAGTACATCGGAACATCCAGAAAACGTTTACGCTGCGGTACATTTCCATATAGAAGTACATCGGAACATCCAGAAAACGTTTACGCTGCGGTACATTTCCATATAGAAGTACATCGGAACATCCAGAAAACGTTTCCGCTGCGGTACATTTCCATATGGAAGTACATCGGAACAGCCAGAAAACGTTTCCGCTGCGGTACATTTCCATATGAAAGTACATCGGAACATCTAGAAAACGTTTCCGCTGCGGTACATTTCCATATAGAAGTGCATTGGAACATCCAGAAAACGATTACGCTGCGGTACATTTCCATATGGAAGTACATCGGAACATCAAGAAAACGTTTACGCTGCGGTACATTTCCATATAGAAGTACATCGGAACATCCAGAAAACGTTTCCGCTGCGGTACATTTCCATATGGAAGTACATCGGAACAGCCAGAAAACGTTTCCGCTGCGGTACATTTCCATATGAAAGTACATCGGAACATCTAGAAAACGTTTCCGCTGCGGTACATTTCCATATAGAAGTGCATTGGAACATCCAGAAAACGATTACGCTGCGGTACATTTCCATATGGAAGTACATCGGAACATCCAGAAAACGTTTACGCTGCGGTACATTTCCATATAGAAGTACATCGGAACATCCAGAAAACGTTTCCGCTGCGGTACATTTCCATATGGAAGTACATCGGAACAGCCAGAAAACGTTTCCGCTGCGGTACATTTCCATATGAAAGTACATCGGAACATCTAGAAAACGTTTCCGCTGCGGTACATTTCCATATAGAAGTGCATTGGAACATCCAGAAAACGATTACGCTGCGGTACATTTCCATATGGAAGTACATCGGAACATCCAGAAAACGTTTACGCTGCGGTACATTTCCATATGAAAGTACATCGGAACATCCAGAAAACGTTTACGCTGCGGTACATTTCCATATAGAAGTACATCGGAACATCCAGAAACGTTTACGCTGCGGTACATTTCCATATAGAAGTACATCGGAACATCCAGAAAACGTTTCCGCTGCGGTACATTTCCATATAGAAGTACATCGGAACATCCAGAAAACGTTTCCGCTGCGGTACATTTCCATATGAAAGAACATCGGAACATCCAAAAAACGTTTACGCTGCGGTACATTTCCATATAGAAGTACATCGGAACATCCAGAAAACGTTTACGCTGCGGTACATTTCCATATAGAAGTACATCGGAACATCCAGAAAACGTTTCCGCTGCGGTACATTTCCATATGGAAGTACATCGGAACAGCCAGAAAACGTTTCCGCTGCGGTACATTTCCATATGAAAGTACATCGGAACATCTAGAAAACGTTTCCGCTGCGGTACATTTCCATATAGAAGTGCATTGGAACAGCCAGAAAACGTTTACGCTGCGGTACATTTCCATATGAAAGTACATCGGAACATCCAGAAAACGTTTACGCTGCGGTACATTTCCATATAGAAGTACATCGGAACATCCAGAAAACGTTTACGCTGCGGTACATTTCCATATGAAAGTACATCGGAACATCCAGAAAACGTTTACGCTGCGGTACATTTCCATATAGAAGTACATCGGAACATCCAGAAACGTTTACGCTGCGGTACATTTCCATATGAAAGTACATCGGAACATCCAGAAAACGTTTACGCTGCGGTACATTTCCATATGAAAGTACATCGGAACATCAAGAAAACGTTTACGCTGCGGTACATTTCCATATGAAAGTACATCGGAACATCCAGAAAACGTTTACGCTGCGGTACATTTCCATATGAAAGTACATCGGAACATCCAAAAAACGTTTACGCTGCGGTACATTTCCATATGAAAGTACATCGGAACATCCAGAAAACGTTTACGCTGCGGTACATTTCCATATAGAAGTACATCGGAACATCCAGAAAACGTTTACGCTGCGGTACATTTCCATATGAAAGAACATCGGAACATCCAAAAAACGTTTACGCTGCGGTACATTTCCATATGAAAGTACATCGGAACATTCAGAAAACGTTTACGCTGCGGTACATTTCCATATAGAAGTACATCGGAACATCCAGAAAACGTTTACGCTGCGGTACATTTCCATATAGAAGTACATCGGAACATCCAGAAAACGTTTCCGCTGCGGTACATTTCCATATGGAAGTACATCGGAACAGCCAGAAAACGTTTCCGCTGCGGTACATTTCCATATGAAAGTACATCGGAACATCCAGAAAACGTTTACGCTGCGGTACATTTCCATATGGAAGTACATCGGAACAGCCAGAAAACGTTTCCGCTGCGGTACATTTCCATATGAAAGTACATCGGAACATCTAGAAAACGTTTCCGCTGCGGTACATTTCCATATAGAAGTGCATTTCAACAGCCAGAAAACGTTTCCGCTGCGGTACATTTCCATATAGAAGTGCATTGGAACATCCAGAAAACGATTACGCTGCGGTACATTTCCATATGGAAGTACATCGGAACATCCAGAAAACGTTTACGCTGCGGTACATTTCCATATAGAAGTACATCGGAACATCCAGAAAACGTTTCCGCTGCGGTACATTTCCATATGGAAGTACATCGGAACAGCCAGAAAACGTTTCCGCTGCGGTACATTTCCATATGAAAGTACATCGGAACATCCAGAAAACGTTTACGCTGCGGTACATTTCCATATGGAAGTACATCGGAACATCCAGAAAACGTTTACGCTGCGGTACATTTCCATATGAAAGTACATCGGAACATCCAAAAAACGTTTACGCTGCGGTACATTTCCATATGAAAGTACATCGGAACATCCAGAAAACGTTTACGCTGCGGTACATTTCCATATAGAAGTACATCGGAACATCCAGAAAACGTTTACGCTGCGGTACATTTCCATATGAAAGAACATCGGAACATCCAAAAAACGTTTACGCTGCGGTACATTTCCATATGAAAGTACATCGGAACATTCAGAAAACGTTTACGCTGCGGTACATTTCCATATAGAAGTACATCGGAACATCCAGAAAACGTTTACGCTGCGGTACATTTCCATATAGAAGTACATCGGAACATCCAGAAAACGTTTCCGCTGCGGTACATTTCCATATGGAAGTACATCGGAACAGCCAGAAAACGTTTCCGCTGCGGTACATTTCCATATGAAAGTACATCGGAACATCCAGAAAACGTTTCCGCTGCGGTACATTTCCATATGGAAGTACATCGGAACAGCCAGAAAACGTTTCCGCTGCGGTACATTTCCATATGAAAGTACATCGGAACATCTAGAAAACGTTTCCGCTGCGGTACATTTCCATATAGAAGTGCATTGGAACAGCCAGAAAACGTTTCCGCTGCGGTACATTTCCATATAGAAGTGCATTGGAACATCCAGAAAACGATTACGCTGCGGTACATTTCCATATAGAAGTGCATTGGAACATCCAGAAAACGATTACGCTGCGGTACATTTCCATATGGAAGTACATCGGAACATCCAGAAAACGTTTACGCTGCGGTACATTTCCATATAGAAGTACATCGGAACATCCAGAAAACGTTTCCGCTGCGGTACATTTCCATATAGAAGTGCATTGGAACATCCAGAAAACGATTACGCTGCGGTACATTTCCATATGGAAGTACATCGGAACATCCAGAAAACGTTTACGCTGCGGTACATTTCCATATAGAAGTACATCGGAACATCCAGAAAACGTTTACGCTGCGGTACATTTCCATATGAAAGTACATCGGAACATCAAGAAAACGTTTACGCTGCGGTACATTTCCATATGGAAGTACATCGGAACAGCCAGAAAACGTTTCCGCTGCGGTACATTTCCATATAGAAGTACATCGGAACATCCAGAAAACGTTTCCGCTGCGGTACATTTCCATATAGAAGTGCATTGGAACATCCAGAAAACGTTTACGCTGCGGTACATTTCCATATGAAAGTACATCGGAACATCCAGAAAACGTTTACGCTGCGGTACATTTCCATATAGAAGTACATCGGAACATCCAGAAAACGTTTCCGCTGCGGTACATTTCCATATAGAAGTACATCGGAACATCAAGAAAACGTTTCCGCTGCGGTACATTTCCATATAGAAGTGCATTGGAACATCCAGAAAACGTTTCCGCTGCGGTACATTTCCTTATAGAAGTACATCGGAACATCAAGAAAACGTTTCCGCTGCGGTACATTTCCATATAGAAGTGCATTGGAACATCCAGAAAACGTTTACGCTGCGGTACATTTCCATATGAAAGTACATCGGAACATCCAGAAAACGTTTACGCTGCGGTACATTTCCTTATAGAAGTACATCGGAACATCCAGAAAACGTTTCCGCTGCGGTACATTTCCATATAGAAGTACATCGGAACATCAAGAAAACGTTTCCGCTGCGGTACATTTCCATATAGAAGTGCATTGGAACATCCAGAAAACGTTTCCGCTGCGGTACATTTCCTTATAGAAGTACATCGGAACATCCAGAAAACGTTTCCGCTGCGGTACATTTCCATATAGAAGTGCATTGGAACATCCAGAAAACGATTACGCTGCGGTACATTTCCATATGGAAGTACATCGGAACATCCAGAAAACGTTTACGCTGCGGTACATTTCCATATAGAAGTACATCGGAACATCCAGAAAACGTTTACGCTGCGGTACATTTCCATATGAAAGTACATCGGAACATCAAGAAAACGTTTACGCTGCGGTACATTTCCATATGGAAGTACATCGGAACAGCCAGAAAACGTTTCCGCTGCGGTACATTTCCATATAGAAGTACATCGGAACATCCAGAAAACGTTTCCGCTGCGGTACATTTCCATATGAAAGTACATCGGAACATCCAGAAAACGTTTACGCTGCGGTACATTTCCATATGAAAGTACATCGGAACATCCAGAAAACGTTTACGCTGCGGTACATTTCCATATAGAAGTACATCGGAACATCCAGAAAACGTTTACGCTGCGGTACATTTCCATATATAAGTACATCGGAACATCCAGAAAACGTTTCCGCTGCGGTACATTTCCATATAGAAGTACATCGGAACATCCAGAAAACGTTTCCGCTGCGGTACATTTCCATATGAAAGAACATCGGAACATCCAAAAAACGTTTACGCTGCGGTACATTTCCATATAGAAGTACATCGGAACATCCAGAAAACGTTTACGCTGCGGTACATTTCCATATAGAAGTACATCGGAACATCCAGAAAACGTTTCCGCTGCGGTACATTTCCATATGGAAGTACATCGGAACAGCCAGAAAACGTTTCCGCTGCGGTACATTTCCATATGAAAGTACATCGGAACATCTAGAAAACGTTTCCGCTGCGGTACATTTCCATATAGAAGTGCATTGGAACAGCCAGAAAACGTTTCCGCTGCGGTACATTTCCATATAGAAGTACATCGGAACATCCAGAAAACGTTTCCGCTGCGGTACATTTCCATATGAAAGAACATCGGAACATCCAAAAAACGTTTACGCAGCGGTACATTTCCATATAGAAGTACATCGGAACATCCAGAAAACGTTTACGCTGCGGTACATTTCCATATAGAAGTACATCGGAACATCCAGAAAACGTTTCCGCTGCGGTACATTTCCATATAGAAGTACATCGGAACATCCAGAAAACGTTTACGCTGCGGTACATTTCCATATAGAAGTACATCGGAACATCCAGAAAACGTTTACGCTGCGGTACATTTCCATATGAAAGTACATCGGAACATCAAGAAAACGTTTACGCTGCGGTACATTTCCATATGGAAGTACATCGGAACAGCCAGAAAACGTTTCCGCTGCGGTACATTTCCATATAGAAGTACATCGGAACATCCAGAAAACGTTTCCGCTGCGGTACATTTCCATATAGAAGTACATCGGAACATCCAGAAAACGTTTACGCTGCGGTACATTTCCATATGAAAGTACATCGGAACATCCAGAAAACGTTTACGCTGCGGTACATTTCCATATAGAAGTACATCGGAACATCCAGAAAACGTTTACGCTGCGGTACATTTCCATATAGAAGTACATCGGAACATCCAGAAAACGTTTCCGCTGCGGTACATTTCCATATAGAAGTACATCGGAACATCCAGAAAACGTTTCCGCTGCGGTACATTTCCATATGAAAGAACATCGGAACATCCAAAAAACGTTTACGCTGCGGTACATTTCCATATAGAAGTACATCGGAACATCCAGAAAACGTTTACGCTGCGGTACATTTCCATATAGAAGTACATCGGAACATCCAGAAAACGTTTCCGCTGCGGTACATTTCCATATGGAAGTACATCGGAACAGCCAGAAAACGTTTCCGCTGCGGTACATTTCCATATGAAAGTACATCGGAACATCTAGAAAACGTTTCCGCTGCGGTACATTTCCATATAGAAGTGCATTGGAACAGCCAGAAAACGTTTCCGCTGCGGTACATTTCCATATAGAAGTACATCGGAACATCCAGAAAACGTTTCCGCTGCGGTACATTTCCATATGAAAGAACATCGGAACATCCAAAAAACGTTTACGCAGCGGTACATTTCCATATAGAAGTACATCGGAACATCCAGAAAACGTTTACGCTGCGGTACATTTCCATATAGAAGTACATCGGAACATCCAGAAAACGTTTCCGCTGCGGTACATTTCCATATAGAAGTACATCGGAACATCCAGAAAACGTTTACGCTGCGGTACATTTCCATATAGAAGTACATCGGAACATCCAGAAAACGTTTACGCTGCGGTACATTTCCATATGAAAGTACATCGGAACATCCAGAAAACGTTTACGCTGCGGTACATTTCCATATGAAAGTACATCGGAACATCCAGAAAACGTTTACGCTGCGGTACATTTCCATATAGAAGTACATCGGAACATCCAGAAAACGTTTCCGCTGCGGTACATTTCCATATAGAAGTACATCGGAACATCCAGAAAACGTTTACGCTGCGGTACATTTCCATATAGAAGTACATCGGAACATCCAGAAAACGTTTCCGCTGCGGTACATTTCCATATAGAAGTACATCGGAACATCCAGAAAACGTTTACGCTGCGGTACATTTCCATATAGAAGTACATCGGAACATCCAGAAAACGTTTCCGCTGCGGTACATTTCCATATAGAAGTACATCGGAACATCCAGAAAACGTTTCCGCTGCGGTACATTTCCATATGAAAGAACATCGGAACATCCAAAAAACGTTTACGCTGCGGTACATTTCCATATAGAAGTACATCGGAACATCCAGAAAACGTTTACGCTGCGGTACATTTCCATATAGAAGTACATCGGAACATCCAGAAAACGTTTCCGCTGCGGTACATTTCCATATGGAAGTACATCGGAACAGCCAGAAAACGTTTCCGCTGCGGTACATTTCCATATGAAAGTACATCGGAACATCTAGAAAACGTTTCCGCTGCGGTACATTTCCATATAGAAGTGCATTGGAACAGCCAGAAAACGTTTCCGCTGCGGTACATTTCCATATAGAAGTACATCGGAACATCCAGAAAACGTTTACGCTGCGGTACATTTCCATATGGAAGAACATCGGAACAGCCAGAAAACGTTTCCGCTGCGGTACATTTCCATATGAAAGTACATCGGAACATCTAGAAAACGTTTCCGCTGCGGTACATTTCCATATAGAAGTGCATTGGAACAGCCAGAAAACGTTTCCGCTGCGGTACATTTCCATATAGAAGTACATCGGAACATCCAGAAAACGTTTCCGCTGCGGTACATTTCCATATGAAAGAACATCGGAACATCCAAAAAACGTTTACGCTGCGGTACATTTCCATATAGAAGTACATCGGAACATCCAGAAAACGTTTACGCTGCGGTACATTTCCATATAGAAGTGCATTGGAACATCCAGAAAACGATTACGCTGCGGTACATTTCCATATGGAAGTACATCGGAACATCCAGAAAACGTTTACGCTGCGGTACATTTCCATATAGAAGTACATCGGAACATCCAGAAAACGTTTACGCTGCGGTACATTTCCATATGAAAGTACATCGGAACATCAAGAAAACGTTTACGCTGCGGTACATTTCCATATGGAAGTACATCGGAACAGCCAGAAAACGTTTCCGCTGCGGTACATTTCCATATAGAAGTACATCGGAACATCCAGAAAACGTTTCCGCTGCGGTACATTTCCATATAGAAGTACATCGGAACATCCAGAAAACGTTTACGCTGCGGTACATTTCCATATGAAAGTACATCGGAACATCCAGAAAACGTTTACGCTGCGGTACATTTCCATATAGAAGTACATCGGAACATCCAGAAAACGTTTACGCTGCGGTACATTTCCATATAGAAGTACATCGGAACATCCAGAAAACGTTTCCGCTGCGGTACATTTCCATATAGAAGTACATCGGAACATCCAGAAAACGTTTCCGCTGCGGTACATTTCCATATGAAAGAACATCGGAACATCCAAAAAACGTTTACGCTGCGGTACATTTCCATATAGAAGTACATCGGAACATCCAGAAAACGTTTACGCTGCGGTACATTTCCATATGAAAGAACATCGGAACATCCAAAAAACGTTTACGCTGCGGTACATTTCCATATGAAAGTACATCGGAACATCCAGAAAACGTTTACGCTGCGGTACATTTCCATATGAAAGTACATCGGAACATCCAGAAAACGTTTACGCTGCGGTACATTTCCATATAGAAGTACATCGGAACATCCAGAAAACGTTTCCGCTGCGGTACATTTCCATATAGAAGTACATCGGAACATCCAGAAAACGTTTCCGCTGCGGTACATTTCCATATGAAAGAACATCGGAACATCCAAAAAACGTTTACGCTGCGGTACATTTCCATATAGAAGTACATCGGAACATCCAGAAAACGTTTACGCTGCGGTACATTTCCATATAGAAGTACATCGGAACATCCAGAAAACGTTTCCGCTGCGGTACATTTCCATATGAAAGAACATCGGAACATCCAAAAAACGTTTACGCTGCGGTACATTTCCATATAGAAGTACATCGGAACATCCAGAAAACGTTTACGCTGCGGTACATTTCCATATAGAAGTACATCGGAACATCCAGAAAACGTTTACGCTGCGGTACATTTCCATATAGAAGTACATCGGAACAGCCAGAAAACGTTTCCGCTGCGGTACATTTCCATATGAAAGTACATCGGAACATCTAGAAAACGTTTCCGCTGCGGTACATTTCCATATAGAAGTGCATTGGAACAGCCAGAAAACGTTTCCGCTGCGGTACATTTCCATATAGAAGTACATCGGAACATCCAGAAAACGTTTCCGCTGCGGTACATTTCCATATAGAAGTACATCGGAACATCCAGAAAACGTTTCCGCTGCGGTACATTTCCATATGAAAGAACATCGGAACATCCAGAAAACGTTTACGCTGCGGTACATTTCCATATAGAAGTACATCGGAACATCCAGAAAACGTTTCCGCTGCGGTACATTTCCATATAGAAGTACATCGGAACATCCAGAAAACGTTTACGCTGCGGTACATTTCCATATAGAAGTACATCGGAACATCCAGAAAACGTTTCCGCTGCGGTACATTTCCATATGAAAGTACATCGGAACATCCAGAAAACGTTTCCGCTGCGGTACATTTCCATATGAAAGAACATCGGAACATCCAAAAAACGTTTACGCTGCGGTACATTTCCATATAGAAGTACATCGGAACATCCAGAAAACGTTTCCGCTGCGGTACATTTCCATATGAAAGTACATCGGAACATCCAGAAAACGTTTACGCTGCGGTACATTTCCATATGAAAGTACATCGGAACATCCAGAAAACGTTTACGCTGCGGTACATTTCCATATAGAAGTACATCGGAACATCCAGAAAACGTTTCCGCTGCGGTACATTTCCATATAGAAGTACATCGGAACATCCAGAAAACGTTTCCGCTGCGGTACATTTCCATATGAAAGAACATCGGAACATCCAAAAAACGTTTACGCTGCGGTACATTTCCATATAGAAGTACATCGGAACATCCAGAAAACGTTTACGCTGCGGTACATTTCCATATAGAAGTACATCGGAACATCCAGAAAACGTTTACGCTGCGGTACATTTCCATATAGAAGTACATCGGAACAGCCAGAAAACGTTTCCGCTGCGGTACATTTCCATATGAAAGTACATCGGAACATCTAGAAAACGTTTCCGCTGCGGTACATTTCCATATAGAAGTGCATTGGAACAGCCAGAAAACGTTTCCGCTGCGGTACATTTCCATATGAAAGTACATCGGAACATCCAGAAAACGTTTACGCTGCGGTACATTTCCATATGAAAGTACATCGGAACATCCAGAAAACGTTTACGCTGCGGTACATTTCCATATGGAAGTACATCGGAACATCCAGAAAACGTTTCCGCTGCGGTACATTTCCATATAGAAGTACATCGGAACATCCAGAAAACGTTTCCGCTGCGGTACATTTCCATATGAAAGAACATCGGAACATCCAAAAAACGTTTACGCTGCGGTACATTTCCATATAGAAGTACATCGGAACATCCAGAAAACGTTTACGCTGCGGTACATTTCCATATGAAAGTACATCGGAACATCCAGAAAACGTTTACGCTGCGGTACATTTCCATATAGAAGTGCATTGGAACATCCAGAAAACGTTTCCGCTGCGGTACATTTCCTTATAGAAGTACATCGGAACATCAAGAAAACGTTTCCGCTGCGGTACATTTCCATATAGAAGTGCATTGGAACATCCAGAAAACGTTTACGCTGCGGTACATTTCCATATGAAAGTACATCGGAACATCCAGAAAACGTTTACGCTGCGGTACATTTCCTTATAGAAGTACATCGGAACATCCAGAAAACGTTTCCGCTGCGGTACATTTCCATATAGAAGTACATCGGAACATCAAGAAAACGTTTCCGCTGCGGTACATTTCCATATAGAAGTGCATTGGAACATCCAGAAAACGTTTCCGCTGCGGTACATTTCCTTATAGAAGTACATCGGAACATCCAGAAAACGTTTCCGCTGCGGTACATTTCCATATAGAAGTGCATTGGAACATCCAGAAAACGATTACGCTGCGGTACATTTCCATATGGAAGTACATCGGAACATCCAGAAAACGTTTACGCTGCGGTACATTTCCATATAGAAGTACATCGGAACATCCAGAAAACGTTTACGCTGCGGTACATTTCCATATGAAAGTACATCGGAACATCAAGAAAACGTTTACGCTGCGGTACATTTCCATATGGAAGTACATCGGAACAGCCAGAAAACGTTTCCGCTGCGGTACATTTCCATATAGAAGTACATCGGAACATCCAGAAAACGTTTCCGCTGCGGTACATTTCCATATGAAAGTACATCGGAACATCCAGAAAACGTTTACGCTGCGGTACATTTCCATATGAAAGTACATCGGAACATCCAGAAAACGTTTACGCTGCGGTACATTTCCATATAGAAGTACATCGGAACATCCAGAAAACGTTTACGCTGCGGTACATTTCCATATAGAAGTACATCGGAACATCCAGAAAACGTTTCCGCTGCGGTACATTTCCATATAGAAGTACATCGGAACATCCAGAAAACGTTTCCGCTGCGGTACATTTCCATATGGAAGTACATCGGAACATCCAGAAAACGTTTACGCTGCGGTACATTTCCATATAGAAGTACATCGGAACATCCAGAAAACGTTTACGCTGCGGTACATTTCCATATGAAAGTACATCGGAACATCAAGAAAACGTTTACGCTGCGGTACATTTCCATATGGAAGTACATCGGAACAGCCAGAAAACGTTTCCGCTGCGGTACATTTCCATATAGAAGTACATCGGAACATCCAGAAAACGTTTCCGCTGCGGTACATTTCCATATGAAAGAACATCGGAACATCCAGAAAACGTTTACGCTGCGGTACATTTCCATATGAAAGTACATCGGAACATCCAGAAAACGTTTACGCTGCGGTACATTTCCATATAGAAGTACATCGGAACATCCAGAAAACGTTTACGCTGCGGTACATTTCCATATAGAAGTACATCGGAACATCCAGAAAACGTTTCCGCTGCGGTACATTTCCATATAGAAGTACATCGGAACATCCAGAAAACGTTTCCGCTGCGGTACATTTCCATATGAAAGAACATCGGAACATCCAAAAAACGTTTACGCTGCGGTACATTTCCATATAGAAGTACATCGGAACATCCAGAAAACGTTTACGCTGCGGTACATTTCCATATAGAAGTACATCGGAACATCCAGAAAACGTTTCCGCTGCGGTACATTTCCATATGGAAGTACATCGGAACAGCCAGAAAACGTTTCCGCTGCGGTACATTTCCATATGAAAGTACATCGGAACATCTAGAAAACGTTTCCGCTGCGGTACATTTCCATATAGAAGTGCATTGGAACAGCCAGAAAACGTTTCCGCTGCGGTACATTTCCATATGAAAGTACATCGGAACATCCAGAAAACGTTTACGCTGCGGTACATTTCCATATGAAAGTACATCGGAACATCCAGAAAACGTTTACGCTGCGGTACATTTCCATATAGAAGTACATCGGAACATCCAGAAAACGTTTCCGCTGCGGTACATTTCCATATAGAAGTACATCGGAACATCCAGAAAACGTTTCCGCTGCGGTACATTTCCATATGAAAGAACATCGGAACATCCAAAAAACGTTTACGCTGCGGTACATTTCCATATAGAAGTACATCGGAACATCCAGAAAACGTTTACGCTGCGGTACATTTCCATATAGAAGTACATCGGAACATCCAGAAAACGTTTACGCTGCGGTACATTTCCATATAGAAGTACATCGGAACATCCAGAAAACGTTTACGCTGCGGTACATTTCCATATGAAAGTACATCGGAACATCAAGAAAACGTTTACGCTGCGGTACATTTCCATATGAAAGTACATCGGAACATCCAGAAAACGTTTACGCTGCGGTACATTTCCATATGAAAGTACATCGGAACATCAAGAAAACGTTTACGCTGCGGTACATTTCCATATGAAAGTACATCGGAACATCCAGAAAACGTTTACGCTGCGGTACATTTCCATATGAAAGTACATCGGAACATCCAGAAAACGTTTACGCTGCGGTACATTTCCATATGAAAGTACATCGGAACATCCAGAAAACGTTTACGCTGCGGTACATTTCCATATGAAAGTACATCGGAACATCCAGAAAACGTTTACGCTGCGGTACATTTCCATATAGAAGTACATCGGAACATCCAGAAAACGTTTACGCTGCGGTACATTTCCATATGAAAGAACATCGGAACATCCAAAAAACGTTTACGCTGCGGTACATTTCCATATGAAAGTACATCGGAACATCCAGAAAACGTTTACGCTGCGGTACATTTCCATATAGAAGTACATCGGAACATCCAGAAAACGTTTCCGCTGCGGTACATTTCCATATGGAAGTACATCGGAACAGCCAGAAAACGTTTCCGCTGCGGTACATTTCCATATGAAAGTACATCGGAACATCTAGAAAACGTTTCCGCTGCGGTACATTTCCATATGAAAGTACATCGGAACATCCAGAAAACGTTTACGCTGCGGTACATTTCCATATAGAAGTACATCGGAACATCCAGAAAACGTTTACGCTGCGGTACATTTCCATATGAAAGAACATCGGAACATCAAAAAAACGTTTACGCTGAAGTACATTTCCATATAGAAGTACATCGGAACATCCAGAAAACGTTTACGCTGCGGTACATTTCCATATAGAAGTACATCGGAACATCCAGAAAACGTTTACGCTGCGGTACATTTCCATATGAAAGTACATCGGAACATCCAGAAAACGTTTCCGCTGCGGTACATTTTCATATGGAAGTACATCGGAACATCCAGAAAACGTTTACGTTGCGGTACATTTCCATATAGAAGTACATCGGAACATCCAGAAAACGTTTCCGCTGCGGTACATTTCCATATAGAAGTACATCGGAACATCCAGAAAACGTTTACGCTGCGGTACATTTCCATATAGAAGTACATCGGAACATCCAGAAAACGTTTACGCTGCGGTACATTTCCATATAGAAGTACATCGGAACATCCAGAAAACGTTTCCGCTGCGGTACATTTCCATATAGAAGTACATCGGAACATCCAGAAAACGTTTCCGCTGCGGTACATTTCCATATGAAAGAACATCGGAACATCCAAAAAACGTTTACGCTGCGGTACATTTCCATATAGAAGTACATCGGAACATCCAGAAAACGTTTACGCTGCGGTACATTTCCATATAGAAGTACATCGGAACATCCAGAAAACGTTTACGCTGAAGTACATTTCCATATAGAAGTGCATTGGAACATCCAGAAAACGATTACGCTGCGGTACATTTCCATATGGAAGTACATCGGAACATCCAGAAACGTTTACGCTGCGGTACATTTCCATATAGAAGTACATCGGAACATCCAGAAAACGTTTCCGCTGCGGTACATTTCCATATAGAAGTACATCGGAACATCCAGAAAACGTTTCCGCTGCGGTACATTTCCATATGAAAGAACATCGGAACATCCAGAAAACGTTTACGCTGCGGTACATTTCCATATAGAAGTACATCGGAACATCCAGAAAACGTTTCCGCTGCGGTACATTTCCATATGGAAGTACATCGGAACAGCCAGAAAACGTTTCCGCTGCGGTACATTTCCATATGAAAGTACATCGGAACATCTAGAAAACGTTTCCGCTGCGGTACATTTCCATATGAAAGTACATCGGAACATCCAGAAAACGTTTACGCTGCGGTACATTTCCATATAGAAGTACATCGGAACATCCAGAAAACGTTTACGCTGCGGTACATTTCCATATGAAAGAACATCGGAACATCAAAAAAACGTTTACGCTGAAGTACATTTCCATATAGAAGTACATCGGAACATCCAGAAAACGTTTACGCTGCGGTACATTTCCATATAGAAGTACATCGGAACATCCAGAAAACGTTTACGCTGCGGTACATTTCCATATGAAAGTACATCGGAACATCCAGAAAACGTTTCCGCTGCGGTACATTTTCATATGGAAGTACATCGGAACATCCAGAAAACGTTTACGTTGCGGTACATTTCCATATAGAAGTACATCGGAACATCCAGAAAACGTTTCCGCTGCGGTACATTTCCATATAGAAGTACATCGGAACATCCAGAAAACGTTTACGCTGCGGTACATTTCCATATAGAAGTACATCGGAACATCCAGAAAACGTTTACGCTGCGGTACATTTCCATATAGAAGTACATCGGAACATCCAGAAAACGTTTCCGCTGCGGTACATTTCCATATAGAAGTACATCGGAACATCCAGAAAACGTTTCCGCTGCGGTACATTTCCATATGAAAGAACATCGGAACATCCAAAAAACGTTTACGCTGCGGTACATTTCCATATAGAAGTACATCGGAACATCCAGAAAACGTTTACGCTGCGGTACATTTCCATATAGAAGTACATCGGAACATCCAGAAAACGTTTACGCTGAAGTACATTTCCATATAGAAGTGCATTGGAACATCCAGAAAACGATTACGCTGCGGTACATTTCCATATGGAAGTACATCGGAACATCCAGAAACGTTTACGCTGCGGTACATTTCCATATAGAAGTACATCGGAACATCCAGAAAACGTTTCCGCTGCGGTACATTTCCATATAGAAGTACATCGGAACATCCAGAAAACGTTTCCGCTGCGGTACATTTCCATATGAAAGAACATCGGAACATCCAGAAAACGTTTACGCTGCGGTACATTTCCATATAGAAGTACATCGGAACATCCAGAAAACGTTTCCGCTGCGGTACATTTCCATATGGAAGTACATCGGAACAGCCAGAAAACGTTTCCGCTGCGGTACATTTCCATATGAAAGTACATCGGAACATCTAGAAAACGTTTCCGCTGCGGTACATTTCCATATGAAAGTACATCGGAACATCCAGAAAACGTTTACGCTGCGGTACATTTCCATATAGAAGTACATCGGAACATCCAGAAAACGTTTACGCTGCGGTACATTTCCATATGAAAGAACATCGGAACATCAAAAAAACGTTTACGCTGAAGTACATTTCCATATAGAAGTACATCGGAACATCCAGAAAACGTTTACGCTGCGGTACATTTCCATATAGAAGTACATCGGAACATCCAGAAAACGTTTACGCTGCGGTACATTTCCATATGAAAGTACATCGGAACATCCAGAAAACGTTTCCGCTGCGGTACATTTTCATATGGAAGTACATCGGAACATCCAGAAAACGTTTACGTTGCGGTACATTTCCATATAGAAGTACATCGGAACATCCAGAAACGTTTACGCTGCGGTACATTTCCATATAGAAGTACATCGGAACATCCAGAAAACGTTTCCGCTGCGGTACATTTCCATATAGAAGTACATCGGAACATCCAGAAAACGTTTACGCTGCGGTACATTTCCATATAGAAGTACATCGGAACATCCAGAAAACGTTTACGCTGCGGTACATTTCCATATAGAAGTACATCGGAACATCCAGAAAACGTTTCCGCTGCGGTACATTTCCATATAGAAGTACATCGGAACATCCAGAAAACGTTTCCGCTGCGGTACATTTCCATATGAAAGAACATCGGAACATCCAAAAAACGTTTACGCTGCGGTACATTTCCATATAGAAGTACATCGGAACATCCAGAAAACGTTTACGCTGCGGTACATTTCCATATAGAAGTACATCGGAACATCCAGAAAACGTTTCCGCTGCGGTACATTTCCATATAGAAGTACATCGGAACATCCAGAAAACGTTTACGCTGCGGTACATTTCCATATAGAAGTACATCGGAACATCCAGAAAACGTTTACGCTGCGGTACATTTCCATATAGAAGTACATCGGAACATCCAGAAAACGTTTACGCTGCGGTACATTTCCATATAGAAGTACATCGGAACATCCAGAAAACGTTTCCGCTGCGGTACATTTCCATATAGAAGTACATCGGAACATCCAGAAAACGTTTACGCTGCGGTACATTTCCATATAGAAGTACATCGGAACATCCAGAAAACGTTTACGCTGCGGTACATTTCCATATAGAAGTACATCGGAACATCCAGAAAACGTTTACGCTGCGGTACATTTCCATATAGAAGTACATCGGAACATCCAGAAAACGTTTACGCTGCGGTACATTTCCATATAGAAGTACATCGGAACATCCAGAAAACGTTTCCGCTGCGGTACATTTCCATATGAAAGAACATCGGAACATCCAAAAAACGTTTACGCTGCGGTACATTTCCATATAGAAGTACATCGGAACATCCAGAAAACGTTTACGCTGCGGTACATTTCCATATAGAAGTACATCGGAACATCCAGAAAACGTTTCCGCTGCGGTACATTTCCATATAGAAGTACATCGGAACATCCAGAAAACGTTTACGCTGCGGTACATTTCCATATAGAAGTACATCGGAACATCCAGAAAACGTTTACGCTGCGGTACATTTCCATATAGAAGTACATCGGAACATCCAGAAAACGTTTCCGCTGCGGTACATTTCCATATGAAAGAACATCGGAACATCCAAAAAACGTTTACGCTGCGGTACATTTCCATATAGAAGTACATCGGAACATCCAGAAAACGTTTACGCTGCGGTACATTTCCATATAGAAGTACATCGGAACATCCAGAAAACGTTTCCGCTGCGGTACATTTCCATATGGAAGTACATCGGAACAGCCAGAAAACGTTTCCGCTGCGGTACATTTCCATATGAAAGTACATCGGAACATCTAGAAAACGTTTCCGCTGCGGTACATTTCCATATAGAAGTGCATTGGAACAGCCAGAAAACGTTTACGCTGCGGTACATTTCCATATGAAAGTACATCGGAACATCCAGAAAACGTTTCCGCTGCGGTACAATTCCTTATAGAAGTACATCGGAACATCCAGAAAACGTTTACGCTGCGGTACATTTCCATATAGAAGTACATCGGAACATCCAGAAAACGTTTACGCTGCGGTACATTTCCATATGAAAGTACATCGGAACATCAAGAAAACGTTTACGCTGCGGTACATTTCCATATGAAAGTACATCGGAACATCCAGAAAACGTTTACGCTGCGGTACATTTCCATATGAAAGTACATCGGAACATCAAGAAAACGTTTACGCTGCGGTACATTTCCATATGAAAGTACATCGGAACATCCAGAAAACGTTTACGCTGCGGTACATTTCCATATGAAAGTACATCGGAACATCCAGAAAACGTTTACGCTGCGGTACATTTCCATATGAAAGTACATCGGAACATCCAGAAAACGTTTACGCTGCGGTACATTTCCATATGAAAGTACATCGGAACATCCAGAAAACGTTTACGCTGCGGTACATTTCCATATGAAAGTACATCGGAACATCCAGAAACGTTTACGCTGCGGTACATTTCCATATGAAAGTACATCGGAACATCCAGAAAACGTTTACGCTGCGGTACATTTCCATATAGAAGTACATCGGAACATCCAGAAAACGTTTCCGCTGCGGTACATTTCCATATGGAAGTACATCGGAACAGCCAGAAAACGTTTCCGCTGCGGTACATTTCCATATGAAAGTACATCGGAACATCTAGAAAACGTTTCCGCTGCGGTACATTTCCATATGAAAGTACATCGGAACATCCAGAAAACGTTTACGCTGCGGTACATTTCCATATAGAAGTACATCGGAACATCCAGAAAACGTTTACGCTGCGGTACATTTCCATATGAAAGAACATCGGAACATCAAAAAAACGTTTACGCTGAAGTACATTTCCATATAGAAGTACATCGGAACATCCAGAAAACGTTTACGCTGCGGTACATTTCCATATAGAAGTACATCGGAACATCCAGAAAACGTTTACGCTGCGGTACATTTCCACATGAAAGTACATCGGAACATCCAGAAAACGTTTCCGCTGCGGTACATTTTCATATGGAAGTACATCGGAACATCCAGAAAACGTTTACGTTGCGGTACATTTCCATATAGAAGTACATCGGAACATCCAGAAACGTTTACGCTGCGGTACATTTCCATATGAAAGTACATCGGAACATCCAGAAAACGTTTACGCTGCGGTACATTTCCATATGAAAGTACATCGGAACATCCAGAAAACGTTTACGCTGCGGTACATTTCCATATAGAAGTACATCGGAACATCCAGAAAACGTTTACGCTGCGGTACATTTCCATATGAAAGAACATCGGAACATCCAAAAAACGTTTACGCTGCGGTACATTTCCATATGAAAGTACATCGGAACATCCAGAAAACGATTACGCTGCGGTACATTTCCATATGAAAGTACATCGGAACATCCAGAAAACGTTTACGCTGCGGTACATTTCCATATGAAAGTACATCGGAACATCCAGAAACGTTTACGCTGCGGTACATTTCCATATGAAAGTACATCGGAACATCCAGAAAACGTTTACGCTGCGGTACATTTCCATATAGAAGTACATCGGAACATCCAGAAAACGTTTCCGCTGCGGTACATTTCCATATGGAAGTACATCGGAACAGCCAGAAAACGTTTCCGCTGCGGTACATTTCCATATGAAAGTACATCGGAACATCTAGAAAACGTTTCCGCTGCGGTACATTTCCATATGAAAGTACATCGGAACATCCAGAAAACGTTTACGCTGCGGTACATTTCCATATAGAAGTACATCGGAACATCCAGAAAACGTTTACGCTGCGGTACATTTCCATATGAAAGAACATCGGAACATCAAAAAAACGTTTACGCTGAAGTACATTTCCATATAGAAGTACATCGGAACATCCAGAAAACGTTTACGCTGCGGTACATTTCCATATAGAAGTACATCGGAACATCCAGAAAACGTTTACGCTGCGGTACATTTCCATATGAAAGAACATCGGAACATCCAAAAAACGTTTACGCTGCGGTACATTTCCATATGAAAGTACATCGGAACATCAAAAAAACGTTTACGCTGAAGTACATTTCCATATAGAAGTACATCGGAACATCCAGAAAACGTTTACGCTGCGGTACATTTCCATATGAAAGTACATCGGAACATCAAAAAAACGTTTACGCTGAAGTACATTTCCATATAGAAGTACATCGGAACATCCAGAAAACGTTTACGCTGCGGTACATTTCCATATAGAAGTACATCGGAACATCCAGAAAACGTTTACGCTGCGGTACATTTCCATATGAAAGAACATCGGAACATCCAAAAAACGTTTACGCTGCGGTACATTTCCATATGAAAGAACATCGGAACATCCAGAAAACGTTTACGCTGCGGTACATTTCCATATAGAAGTACATCGGAACATCCAGAAAACGTTTACGCTGCGGTACATTTCCATATGAAAGTACATCGGAACATCAAGAAAACGTTTACGCTGCGGTACATTTCCATATAGAAGTACATCGGAACATCCAGAAAACGTTTACGCTGCGGTACATTTCCATATGAAAGAACATCGGAACATCCAAAAAACGTTTACGCTGCGGTACATTTCCATATGAAAGTACATCGGAACATTCAGAAAACGTTTACGCTGCGGTACATTTCCATATAGAAGTACATCGGAACATCCAGAAAACGTTTACGCTGCGGTACATTTCCATATGAAAGAACATCGGAACATCCAAAAAACGTTTACGCTGCGGTACATTTCCATATGAAAGAACATCGGAACATCAAGAAAACGTTTACGCTGCGGTACATTTCCATATAGAAGTACATCGGAACATCCAGAAAACGTTTACGCTGCGGTACATTTTCATATGGAAGTACATCGGAACATCCAGAAAACGTTTACGTTGCGGTACATTTCCATATAGAAGTACATCGGAACATCCAGAAACGTTTACGCTGCGGTACATTTCCATATGAAAGTACATCGGAACATCCAGAAAACGTTTACGCTGCGGTACATTTCCATATGAAAGTACATCGGAACATCCAGAAAACGTTTACGCTGCGGTACATTTCCATATAGAAGTACATCGGAACATCCAGAAAACGTTTACGCTGCGGTACATTTCCATATGAAAGAACATCGGAACATCCAAAAAACGTTTACGCTGCGGTACATTTCCATATGAAAGTACATCGGAACATTCAGAAAACGTTTACGCTGCGGTACATTTCCATATAGAAGTACATCGGAACATCCAGAAAACGTTTACGCTGCGGTACATTTCCATATGAAAGAACATCGGAACATCAAAAAAACGTTTACGCTGAAGTACATTTCCATATAGAAGTACATCGGAACATCCAGAAAACGTTTACGCTGCGGTACATTTCCATATAGAAGTACATCGGAACATCCAGAAAACGTTTACGCTGCGGTACATTTCCATATGAAAGAACATCGGAACATCCAAAAAACGTTTACGCTGAAGTACATTTCCATATAGAAGTGCATTGGAACATCCAGAAAACGATTACGCTGCGGTACATTTCCATATGGAAGTACATCGGAACATCCAGAAACGTTTACGCTGCGGTACATTTCCATATGAAAGTACATCGGAACATCAAAAAAACGTTTACGCTGAAGTACATTTCCATATAGAAGTACATCGGAACATCCAGAAAACGTTTACGCTGCGGTACATTTCCATATAGAAGTACATCGGAACATCCAGAAAACGTTTACGCTGCGGTACATTTCCATATGAAAGAACATCGGAACATCCAAAAAACGTTTACGCTGCGGTACATTTCCATATGAAAGTACATCGGAACATCCAGAAAACGTTTACGCTGCGGTACATTTCCATATGAAAGTACATCGGAACATCAAGAAAACGTTTACGCTGCGGTACATTTCCATATGAAAGTACATCGGAACATCCAGAAAACGTTTACGCTGCGGTACATTTTCATATGGAAGTACATCGGAACATCCAGAAAACGTTTACGTTGCGGTACATTTCCATATAGAAGTACATCGGAACATCCAGAAACGTTTACGCTGCGGTACATTTCCATATGAAAGTACATCGGAACATCCAGAAAACGTTTACGCTGCGGTACATTTCCATATGAAAGTACATCGGAACATCCAGAAAACGTTTACGCTGCGGTACATTTCCATATAGAAGTACATCGGAACATCCAGAAAACGTTTACGCTGCGGTACATTTCCATATGAAAGAACATCGGAACATCCAAAAAACGTTTACGCTGCGGTACATTTCCATATGAAAGTACATCGGAACATCCAGAAAACGTTTACGCTGCGGTACATTTCCATATGAAAGTACATCGGAACATCCAGAAAACGTTTACGCTGCGGTACATTTTCATATGGAAGTACATCGGAACATCCAGAAAACGTTTACGTTGCGGTACATTTCCATATAGAAGTACATCGGAACATCCAGAAACGTTTACGCTGCGGTACATTTCCATATGAAAGTACATCGGAACATCCAGAAAACGTTTACGCTGCGGTACATTTCCATATGAAAGTACATCGGAACATCCAGAAAACGTTTACGCTGCGGTACATTTCCATATAGAAGTACATCGGAACATCCAGAAAACGTTTACGCTGCGGTACATTTCCATATGAAAGAACATCGGAACATCCAAAAAACGTTTACGCTGCGGTACATTTCCATATGAAAGTACATCGGAACATCCAGAAAACGTTTACGCTGCGGTACATTTCCATATGAAAGTACATCGGAACATCCAGAAAACGTTTACGCTGCGGTACATTTCCATATGAAAGAACATCGGAACATCCAGAAAACGTTTACGCTGCGGTACATTTCCATATAGAAGTACATCGGAACATCCAGAAAACGTTTACGCTGCGGTACATTTCCATATGAAAGAACATCGGAACATCCAAAAAACGTTTACGCTGCGGTACATTTCCATATGAAAGTACATCGGAACATCCAGAAAACGTTTACGCTGCGGTACATTTCCATATAGAAGTACATCGGAACATCCAGAAAACGTTTACGCTGCGGTACATTTCCATATAGAAGTACATCGGAACATCCAGAAAACGTTTCCGCTGCGGTACATTTCCATATGGAAGTACATCGGAACAGCCAGAAAACGTTTCCGCTGCGGTACATTTCCATATGAAAGTACATCGGAACATCTAGAAAACGTTTCCGCTGCGGTACATTTCCATATAGAAGTGCATTGGAACATCCAGAAAACGATTACGCTGCGGTACATTTCCATATGGAAGTACATCGGAACATCCAGAAACGTTTACGCTGCGGTACATTTCCATATGAAAGTACATCGGAACATCAAAAAAACGTTTACGCTGAAGTACATTTCCATATAGAAGTACATCGGAACATCCAGAAAACGTTTACGCTGCGGTACATTTCCATATAGAAGTACATCGGAACATCCAGAAAACGTTTACGCTGCGGTACATTTCCATATGAAAGAACATCGGAACATCCAAAAAACGTTTACGCTGCGGTACATTTCCATATGAAAGAACATCGGAACATCCAGAAAACGTTTACGCTGCGGTACATTTCCATATAGAAGTACATCGGAACATCCAGAAAACGTTTACGCTGCGGTACATTTCCATATGAAAGTACATCGGAACATCAAGAAAACGTTTACGCTGCGGTACATTTCCATATGAAAGTACATCGGAACATCCAGAAAACGTTTACGCTGCGGTACATTTTCATATGGAAGTACATCGGAACATCCAGAAAACGTTTACGTTGCGGTACATTTCCATATGAAAGTACATCGGAACATCCAGAAAACGTTTACGCTGCGGTACATTTCCATATAGAAGTACATCGGAACATCCAGAAAACGTTTACGCTGCGGTACATTTCCATATGAAAGAACATCGGAACATCCAAAAAACGTTTACGCTGCGGTACATTTCCATATGAAAGTACATCGGAACATCCAGAAAACGTTTACGCTGCGGTACATTTCCATATGAAAGTACATCGGAACATCCAGAAAACGTTTACGCTGCGGTACATTTCCATATAGAAGTACATCGGAACATCCAGAAAACGTTTACGCTGCGGTACATTTCCATATAGAAGTACATCGGAACATCCAGAAACGTTTACGCTGCGGTACATTTCCATATGAAAGTACATCGGAACATCCAGAAAACGTTTACGCTGCGGTACATTTCCATATGAAAGTACATCGGAACATCCAGAAACGTTTACGCTGCGGTACATTTCCATATGAAAGTACATCGGAACATCCAGAAAACGTTTACGCTGCGGTACATTTCCATATAGAAGTACATCGGAACATCCAGAAAACGTTTACGCTGCGGTACATTTCCATATAGAAGTACATCGGAACATCCAGAAACGTTTACGCTGCGGTACATTTCCATATGAAAGTACATCGGAACATCCAAAAAACGTTTGCGCTGAAGTACATTTCCATATAGAAGTACATCGGAACATCCAGAAAACGTTTACGCTGCGGTACATTTCCATATAGAAGTACATCGGAACATCCAGAAAACGTTTACGCTGCGGTACATTTCCATATGAAAGAACATCGGAACATCCAAAAAACGTTTACGCTGCGGTACATTTCCATATGAAAGTACATCGGAACATCCAGAAAACGTTTACGCTGCGGTACATTTCCATATGAAAGTACATCGGAACATCCAGAAAACGTTTACGCTGCGGTACATTTCCATATAGAAGTACATCGGAACATCCAGAAAACGTTTACGCTGCGGTACATTTCCATATAGAAGTACATCGGAACATCCAGAAACGTTTACGCTGCGGTACATTTCCATATGAAAGTACATCGGAACATCCAGAAAACGTTTACGCTGCGGTACATTTCCATATGAAAGTACATCGGAACATCCAGAAACGTTTACGCTGCGGTACATTTCCATATGAAAGTACATCGGAACATCCAGAAAACGTTTACGCTGCGGTACATTTCCATATAGAAGTACATCGGAACATCCAGAAAACGTTTACGCTGCGGTACATTTCCATATAGAAGTACATCGGAACATCCAGAAACGTTTACGCTGCGGTACATTTCCATATGAAAGTACATCGGAACATCCAAAAAACGTTTGCGCTGAAGTACATTTCCATATAGAAGTACATCGGAACATCCAGAAAACGTTTACGCTGCGGTACATTTCCATATAGAAGTACATCGGAACATCCAGAAAACGTTTACGCTGCGGTACATTTCCATATAGAAATACATCGGAACATCCAGAAACGTTTACGCTGCGGTACATTTCCATATGAAAGTACATCGGAACATCAAAAAAACGTTTACGCTGAAGTACATTTCCATATAGAAGTACATCGGAACATCCAGAAAACGTTTACGCTGCGGTACATTTCCATATGAAAGTACATCGGAACATCCAAAAAACGTTTACGCTGAAGTACATTTCCATATAGAAGTACATCGGAACATCCAGAAAACGTTTACGCTGCGGTACATTTCCATATAGAAATACATCGGAACATCCAGAAACGTTTACGCTGCGGTACATTTCCATATGAAAGTACATCGGAACATCAAAAAAACGTTTACGCTGAAGTACATTTCCATATAGAAGTACATCGGAACATCCAGAAAACGTTTACGCTGCGGTACATTTCCATATGAAAGTACATCGGAACATCCAAAAAACGTTTACGCTGAAGTACATTTCCATATAGAAGTACATCGGAACATCCAGAAAACGTTTACGCTGCGGTACATTTCCATATGAAAGTACATCGGAACATCCAGAAAACGTTTACGCTGCGGAACATTTCCATATGAAAGAACATCGGAACATCCAGAAAACGTTTACGCTGCGGTACATTTCCATATAGAAGTACATCGGAACATCCAAAAAACGTTTACGCTGCGGTACATTTCCATATAGAAGTACATCGGAACATCCAAAAAAACGTTTACGCTGCGGTACATTTCCATATGAAAGTACATCGGAACATCCAAAAAACGTTTGCGCTGCGGTACATTTCCATATGAAAGTACATCGGAACATCCAGAAACGTTTACGCTGCGGTACATTTCCATATGAAAGAACATCGGAACATCCAGAAAACGTTTACGCTGCGGTACATTTCCATATAGAAGTACATCGGAACATCCAGAAACGTTTACGCTGCGGTACATTTCCATATAGAAGTACATCGGAACATCCAGAAAACGTTTACGCTGCGGTACATTTCCATATGAAAGTACATCGGAACATCCAGAAACGTTTACGCTGCGGTACATCGGAACATCCAGAAAACGTTTACGCTGCGGTACATTTCCATATGAAAGTACATCGGAACATCCAGAAAACGTTTACGCTGCGGTACATTTTCATATGGAAGTACATCGGAACATCCAGAAAACGTTTACGCTGCGGTACATTTCCATATAGAAGTACATCGGAACATCCAGAAACGTTTACGCTGCGGTACATTTCCATATGAAAGTACATCGGAACATCCAAAAAACGTTTGCGCTGCGGTACATTTCCATATGAAAGTACATCGGAACATCCAGAAACGTTTACGCTGCGGTACATTTCCATATGAAAGAACATCGGAACATCCAGAAAACGTTTACGCTGCGGTACATTTCCATATAGAAGTACATCGGAACATCCAGAAACGTTTACGCTGCGGTACATTTCCATATAGAAGTACATCGGAACATCCAGAAAACGTTTACGCTGCGGTACATTTCCATATGAAAGTACATCGGAACATCAAAAAAACGTTTACGCTGAAGTACATTTCCATATAGAAGTACATCGGAACATCCAGAAAACGTTTACGCTGCGGTACATTTCCATATGAAAGTACATCGGAACATCCAGAAAACGTTTACGCTGCGGTACATTTCCATATCAAAGAACATCGGAACATCCAGAAAACGTTTACGCTGCGGTACATTTCCATATAGAAGTACATCGGAACATCCAGAAACGTTTACGCTGCGGTACATTTCCATATAGAAGTACATCGGAACATCCAGAAAACGTTTACGCTGCGGTACATTTCCATATGAAAGTACATCGGAACATCAAAAAAACGTTTACGCTGAAGTACATTTCCATATAGAAGTACATCGGAACATCCAGAAAACGTTTACGCTGCGGTACATTTCCATATGAAAGTACATCGGAACATCCAGAAAACGTTTACGCTGCGGTACATTTCCATATCAAAGAACATCGGAACATCCAGAAAACGTTTACGCTGCGGTACATTTCCATATAGAAGTACATCGGAACATCCAGAAACGTTTACGCTGCGGTACATTTCCATATGAAAGTACATCGGAACATCCAGAAAACGTTTACGCTGCGGTACATTTCCATATAGAAGTACATCGGAACATCCAGAAAACGTTTACGCTGCGGTACATTTCCATATGAAAGAACATCGGAACATCCAAAAAACGTTTACGCTGCGGTACATTTCCATATGAAAGTACATCGGAACATCCAGAAAACGTTTACGCTGCGGTACATTTCCATATGAAAGTACATCGGAACATCCAGAAAACGTTTACGCTGCGGTACATTTCCATATGAAAGTACATCGGAACATCCAGAAAACGTTTCCGCTGCGGTACATTTCCATATGAAAGTACATCGGAACATCTAGAAAACGTTTCCGCTGCGGTACATTTCCATATAGAAGTGCATTGGAACATCCAGAAAACGATTACGCTGCGGTACATTTCCATATGGAAGTACATCGGAACATCCAGAAACGTTTACGCTGCGGTACATTTCCATATGAAAGTACATCGGAACATCAAAAAAACGTTTACGCTGAAGTACATTTCCATATAGAAGTACATCGGAACATCCAGAAAACGTTTACGCTGCGGTACATTTCCATATAGAAGTACATCGGAACATCCAGAAAACGTTTACGCTGCGGTACATTTCCATATGAAAGAACATCGGAACATCCAGAAAACGTTTACGCTGCGGTACATTTCCATATGAAAGAACATCGGAACATCCAGAAAACGTTTACGCTGCGGTACATTTCCATATAGAAGTACATCGGAACATCCAGAAAACGTTTACGCTGCGGTACATTTCCATATGAAAGTACATCGGAACATCAAGAAAACGTTTACGCTGCGGTACATTTCCATATGAAAGTACATCGGAACATCCAGAAAACGTTTACGCTGCGGTACATTTTCATATGGAAGTACATCGGAACATCCAGAAAACGTTTACGTTGCGGTACATTTCCATATAGAAGTACATCGGAACATCCAGAAACGTTTACGCTGCGGTACATTTCCATATGAAAGTACATCGGAACATCCAGAAAACGTTTACGCTGCGGTACATTTCCATATGAAAGTACATCGGAACATCCAGAAAACGTTTACGCTGCGGTACATTTCCATATAGAAGTACATCGGAACATCCAGAAAACGTTTACGCTGCGGTACATTTCCATATGAAAGAACATCGGAACATCCAAAAAACGTTTACGCTGCGGTACATTTCCATATGAAAGTACATCGGAACATCCAGAAAACGTTTACGCTGCGGTACATTTCCATATGAAAGTACATCGGAACATCCAGAAAACGTTTACGCTGCGGTACATTTCCATATAGAAGTACATCGGAACATCCAGAAAACGTTTACGCTGCGGTACATTTCCATATAGAAGTACATCGGAACATCCAGAAAACGTTTGCGCTGAAGTACATTTCCATATAGAAGTACATCGGAACATCCAGAAACGTTTACGCTGCGGTACATTTCCATATGAAAGTACATCGGAACATCCAGAAAACGTTTACGCTGCGGTACATTTCCATATGAAAGTACATCGGAACATCCAGAAACGTTTACGCTGCGGTACATTTCCATATGAAAGTACATCGGAACATCCAGAAAACGTTTACGCTGCGGTACATTTCCATATAGAAGTACATCGGAACATCCAGAAAACGTTTGCGCTGAAGTACATTTCCATATAGAAGTACATCGGAACATCCAGAAACGTTTACGCTGCGGTACATTTCCATATGAAAGTACATCGGAACATCCAGAAAACGTTTACGCTGCGGTACATTTCCATATGAAAGTACATCGGAACATCCAGAAAACGTTTACGCTGCGGTACATTTCCATATGAAAGTACATCGGAACATCCAGAAAACGTTTACGCTGCGGTACATTTCCATATAGAAATACATCGGAACATCCAGAAACGTTTACGCTGCGGTACATTTCCATATGAAAGTACATCGGAACATCAAAAAAACGTTTACGCTGAAGTACATTTCCATATAGAAGTACATCGGAACATCCAGAAAACGTTTACGCTGCGGTACATTTCCATATGAAAGTACATCGGAACATCCAAAAAACGTTTACGCTGAAGTACATTTCCATATAGAAGTACATCGGAACATCCAAAAAACGTTTACGCTGAAGTACATTTCCATATAGAAGTACATCGGAACATCCAGAAAACGTTTACGCTGCGGTACATTTCCATATGAAAGTACATCGGAACATCCAGAAAACGTTTACGCTGCGGTACATTTCCATATGAAAGTACATCGGAACATCTAGAAAACGTTTACGCTGCGGAACATTTCCATATGAAAGAACATCGGAACATCCAGAAAACGTTTACGCTGCGGTACATTTCCATATAGAAGTACATCGGAACATCCAAAAAACGTTTACGCTGCGGTACATTTCCATATAGAAGTACATCGGAACATCCAGAAACGTTTACGCTGCGGTACATTTCCATATGAAAGTACATCGGAACATCCAAAAAACGTTTGCGCTGCGGTACATTTCCATATGAAAGTACATCGGAACATCCAGAAACGTTTACGCTGCGGTACATTTCCATATGAAAGAACATCGGAACATCCAGAAAACGTTTACGCTGCGGTACATTTCCATATAGAAGTACATCGGAACATCCAGAAACGTTTACGCTGCGGTACATTTCCATATAGAAGTACATCGGAACATCCAGAAAACGTTTACGCTGCGGTACATTTCCATATGAAAGTACATCGGAACATCCAGAAACGTTTACGCTGCGGTACATCGGAACATCCAGAAAACGTTTACGCTGCGGTACATTTCCATATAGAAGTACATCGGAACATCCAGAAACGTTTACGCTGCGGTACATTTCCATATAGAAGTACATCGGAACATCCAGAAAACGTTTACGCTGCGGTACATTTCCATATGAAAGTACATCGGAACATCAAAAAAACGTTTACGCTGAAGTACATTTCCATATAGAAGTACATCGGAACATCCAGAAAACGTTTACGCTGCGGTACATTTCCATATGAAAGTACATCGGAACATCCAGAAAACGTTTACGCTGCGGTACATTTCCATATCAAAGAACATCGGAACATCCAGAAAACGTTTACGCTGCGGTACATTTCCATATAGAAGTACATCGGAACATCCAGAAACGTTTACGCTGCGGTACATTTCCATATGAAAGTACATCGGAACATCCAGAAAACGTTTACGCTGCGGTACATTTCCATATAGAAGTACATCGGAACATCCAGAAACGTTTACGCTGCTTTACATTTCCATATGAAAGTACATCGGAACATCCAGAAAACGTTTACGCTGCGGTACATTTCCATATAGAAGTACATCGGAACATCCAGAAAACGTTTACGCTGCGGTACATTTCCATATGAAAGTACATCGGAACATCCAGAAAACGTTTACGCTGCGGTACATTTCCATATCAAAGAACATCGGAACATCCAGAAAACGTTTCCGCTGCGGTACATTTCCATATAGAAGTACATTGGAACATCCAGAAAACGTTTACGCTGCGGTACATTTCCATATGAAAGTACATCGGAACATCCAGAAAACGTTTACGCTGCGGTACATTTCCATATAGAAGTACATCGGAACATCCAGAAACGTTTACGCTGCTTTACATTTCCATATGAAAGTACATCGGAACATCCAGAAAACGTTTACGCTGCGGTACATTTCCATATAGAAGTACATCGGAACATCCAGAAAACGTTTACGCTGCGGTACATTTCCATATAGAAGTACATCGGAACATCCAGAAACGTTTACGCTGCGGTACATTTCCATATGAAAGAACATCGGAACATCCAGAAACGTTTACGGTGCGGTACATTTCCATATAGAAGTACATCGGAACATCCAAAAAACGTTTACGCTGCGGTACATTTCCATATGAAAGAACATCGGAACATCCAGAAAACGTTTACGCTGCGGTACATTTCCATATAGAAGTACATCGGAACATCCAGAAACGTTTACGCTGCGGTACATTTCCATATGAAAGTACATCGGAACATCAGAAAAACGTTTACGCTGAAGTACATTTCCATATAGAAGTACATCGGAACATCCAGAAAACGTTTACGCTGCGGTACATTTCCATATGAAAGTACATCGGAACATCCAAAAAACGTTTACGCTGCGGTACATTTCCATATGAAAGAACATCGGAACATCCAGAAAACGTTTACGCTGCGGTACATTTCCATATAGAAGTACATCGGAACATCCAAAAAACGTTTACGCTGCGGTACATTTCCATATAGAAGTACATCGGAACATCCAGAAACGTTTACGCTGCGGTACATTTCCATATGAAAGTACATCGGAACATCCAAAAAACGTTTGCGCTGCGGTACATTTCCATATGAAAGAACATCGGAACATCCAGAAAACGTTTACGCTGCGGTACATTTCCATATAGAAGTACATCGGAACATCCAGAAAACGTTTACGCTGCGGTACATTTCAATATGAAAGAACATCGGAACATCCAGAAAACGTTTCCGCTGCGGTACATTTCCATATAGAAGTACATCGGAACATCCAGAAAACGTTTACGCTGCGGTACATTTCCATATAGAAGTACATCGGAACATCCAAAAAACGTTTACGCTGCGGTACATTTCCATATAGAAGTACATCGGAACATCCAGAAACGTTTACGCTGCGGTACATTTCCATATAGAAGTACATCGGAACATCCAGAAAACGTTTACGCTGCGGTACATTTCCATATGAAAGTACATCGGAACATCCAGAAACGTTTACGCTGCGGTACATTTCCATATAGAAGTACATCGGAACATCCAGAAAACGTTTACGCTGCGGTACATTTCCATATGAAAGTACATCGGAACATCCAGAAACGTTTACGCTGCGGTACATTTCCATATAGAAGTACATCGGAACATCCAGAAAACGTTTACGCTGCGGTACATTTCCATATAGAAGTACATCGGAACATCCAGAAAACGTTTACGCTGCGGTACATTTCCATATAGAAGTACATCGGAACATCCAAAAAACGTTTACGCTGCGGTACATTTCCATATAGAAGTACATCGGAACATCCAGAAAACGTTTACGCTGCGGTACATTTCCATATGAAAGTACATCGGAACATCAAAAAAACGTTTACGCTGAAGTACATTTCCATATAGAAGTACATCGGAACATCCAGAAAACGTTTACGCTGCGGTACATTTCCATATGAAAGTACATCGGAACATCCAGAAAACGTTTACGCTGCGGTACATTTCCATATCAAAGAACATCGGAACATCCAGAAAACGTTTACGCTGCGGTACATTTCCATATAGAAGTACATCGGAACATCCAGAAAACGTTTACGCTGCGGTACATTTCCATATGAAAGTACATCGGAACATCCAGAAAACGTTTACGCTGCGGTACATTTCCATATGAAAGTACATCGGAACATCCAGAAACGTTTACGCTGCGGTACATTTCCATATAGAAGTACATCGGAACATCCAGAAAACGTTTACGCTGCGGTACATTTCCATATGAAAGTACATCGGAACATCCAGAAACGTTTACGCTGCGGTACATTTCCATATAGAAGTACATCGGAACATCCAGAAAACGTTTACGCTGCGGTACATTTCCATATGAAAGTACATCGGAACATCCAGAAAACGTTTCCGCTGCAGTACATTTCCATATAGAAGTACATCGGAACATCCAGAAACGTTTACGCTGCGGTACATTTCCATATAGAAGTACATCGGAACATCCAGAAAACGTTTACGCTGCGGTACATTTCCATATGAAAGTACATCGGAACATCCAGAAACGTTTACGCTGCGGTACATTTCCATATAGAAGTACATCGGAACATCCAGAAAACGTTTACGCTGCGGTACATTTCCATATGAAAGTACATCGGAACATCAAAAAAACGTTTACGCTGAAGTACATTTCCATATAGAAGTACATCGGAACATCCAGAAAACGTTTACGCTGCGGTACATTTCCATATCAAAGAACATCGGAACATCCAGAAAACGTTTACGCTGCGGTACATTTCCATATAGAAGTACATCGGAACATCCAGAAAACGTTTACGCTGCGGTACATTTCCATATGAAAGTACATCGGAACATCAAAAAAACGTTTACGCTGCGGTACATTTCCATATAGAAGTACATCGGAACATCCAGAAAACGTTTACGCTGCGGTACATTTCCATATCAAAGAACATCGGAACATCCAGAAAACGTTTACGCTGCGGTACATTTCCATATAGAAGTACATCGGAACATCCAGAAAACGTTTACGCTGCGGTACATTTCCATATGAAAGTACATCGGAACATCCAGAAAACGTTTACGCTGCGGTACATTTCCATATGAAAGTACATCGGAACATCCAGAAACGTTTACGCTGCGGTACATTTCCATATAGAAGTACATCGGAACATCCAGAAAACGTTTACGCTGCGGTACATTTCCATATGAAAGTACATCGGAACATCCAGAAACGTTTACGCTGCGGTACATTTCCATATAGAAGTACATCGGAACATCCAGAAAACGTTTACGCTGCGGTACATTTCCATATGAAAGTACATCGGAACATCCAGAAAACGTTTCCGCTGCAGTACATTTCCATATAGAAGTACATCGGAACATCCAGAAACGTTTACGCTGCGGTACATTTCCATATAGAAGTACATCGGAACATCCAGAAAACGTTTACGCTGCGGTACATTTCCATATGAAAGTACATCGGAACATCCAGAAACGTTTACGCTGCGGTACATTTCCATATAGAAGTACATCGGAACATCCAGAAAACGTTTACGCTGCGGTACATTTCCATATGAAAGTACATCGGAACATCAAAAAAACGTTTACGCTGAAGTACATTTCCATATAGAAGTACATCGGAACATCCAGAAAACGTTTACGCTGCGGTACATTTCCATATGAAAGTACATCGGAACATCCAGAAAACGTTTACGCTGCGGTACATTTCCATATCAAAGAACATCGGAACATCCAGAAAACGTTTACGCTGCGGTACATTTCCATATAGAAGTACATCGGAACATCCAGAAAACGTTTACGCTGCGGTACATTTCCATATGAAAGTACATCGGAACATCCAGAAAACGTTTACGCTGCGGTACATTTCCATATGAAAGTACATCGGAACATCCAGAAAACGTTTACGCTGCGGTACATTTCCATATAGAAGTACATCGGAACATCCAGAAACGTTTACGCTGCGGTACATTTCCATATGAAAGTACATCGGAACATCCAGAAAACGTTTACGCTGCGGTACATTTCCATATAGAAGTACATCGGAACATCCAGAAAACGTTTACGCTGCGGTACATTTCCATATAGAAGTACATCGGAACATCCAGAAACGTTTACGCTGCGGTACATTTCCATATGAAAGAACATCGGAACATCCAGAAACGTTTACGGTGCGGTACATTTCCATATAGAAGTACATCGGAACATCCAAAAAACGTTTACGCTGCGGTACATTTCCATATGAAAGAACATCGGAACATCCAGAAAACGTTTACGCTGCGGTACATTTCCATATAGAAGTACATCGGAACATCCAGAAACGTTTACGCTGCGGTACATTTCCATATGAAAGTACATCGGAACATCAGAAAAACGTTTACGCTGAAGTACATTTCCATATAGAAGTACATCGGAACATCCAGAAAACGTTTACGCTGCGGTACATTTCCATATGAAAGTACATCGGAACATCCAAAAAACGTTTACGCTGCGGTACATTTCCATATGAAAGAACATCGGAACATCCAGAAAACGTTTACGCTGCGGTACATTTCCATATAGAAGTACATCGGAACATCCAAAAAACGTTTACGCTGCGGTACATTTCCATATAGAAGTACATCGGAACATCCAGAAACGTTTACGCTGCGGTACATTTCCATATGAAAGTACATCGGAACATCCAAAAAACGTTTGCGCTGCGGTACATTTCCATATGAAAGTACATCGGAACATCCAGAAACGTTTACGCTGCGGTACATTTCCATATGAAAGAACATCGGAACATCCAGAAAACGTTTACGCTGCGGTACATTTCCATATAGAAGTACATCGGAACATCCAGAAACGTTTACGCTGCGGTACATTTCCATATAGAAGTACATCGGAACATCCAGAAAACGTTTACGCTGCGGTACATTTCCATATGAAAGTACATCGGAACATCAAAAAAACGTTTACGCTGAAGTACATTTCCATATAGAAGTACATCGGAACATCCAGAAAACGTTTACGCTGCGGTACATTTCCATATGAAAGTACATCGGAACATCCAGAAACGTTTACGCTGCGGTACATTTCCATATGAAAGAACATCGGAACATCCAAAAAACGTTTACGCTGCGGTACATTTCCATATAGAAGTACATCAGAACATCCAGAAAACGTTTACGCTGCGGTACATTTCCATATGAAAGAACATCGGAACATCCAGAAAACGTTTACGCTGCGGTACATTTCCATATGAAAGTACATCGGAACATCCAGAAAACGTTTACGCTGCGGTACATTTCCATATATAAGTACATCGGAACATCCAGAAAACGTTTACGCTGCGGTACATTTCCATATGAAAGAACATCGGAACATCCAGAAAACGTTTACGCTGCGGTACATTTCCATATATAAGTACATCGGAACATCCAAAAAACGTTTACGCTGCGGTACATTTCCATATAGAAGTACATCGGAACATCCAAAAAACGTTTACGCTGCGGTACATTTCCATATGAAAGTACATCGGAACATCCAGAAACGTTTACGCTGCGGTACATTTCCATATAGAAGTACATCGGAACATCCAAAAAACGTTTACGCTGCGGTACATTTCCATATGAAAGTACATCGGAACATCCAGAAAACGTTTACGCTGCGGTACATTTCCATATAGAAGTACATCGGAACATCCAAAAAACGTTTACGCTGCGGTACATTTCCATATGAAAGTACATCGGAACATCCAGAAACGTTTACGCTGCGGTACATTTCCATATAGAAGTACATCGGAACATCCAAAAAACGTTTACGCTGCGGTACATTTCCATATGAAAGAACATCGGAACATCAAAAAAACGTTTACGCTGCGGTACATTTCCATATGAAAGTACATCGGAACATCCAAAAAACGTTTACGCTGCGGTACATTTCCATATGAAAGTACATCGGAACATCCAGAAAACGTTTACGCTGCGGTACATTTCCATATGAAAGTACATCGGAACATCCAGAAAACGTTTACGCTGCGGTACATTTCCATATAGAAGTACATCGGAACATCCAGAAAACGTTTACGCTGCGGTACATTTCCATATAGAAGTACATCGGAACATCCAGAAAACGTTTACGCTGCGGTACATTTCCATATGAAAGTACATCGGAACATCAAAAAAACGTTTACGCTGAAGTACATTTCCATAGAGAAGTACATCGGAACATCCAAAAAACGTTTACGCTGCGGTACATTTCCATATAGAAGTACATCGGAACATCCAAAAAACGTTTACGCTGCGGTACATTTCCATATGAAAGTACATCGGAACATCCAGAAACGTTTACGCTGCGGTACATTTCCATATAGAAGTACATCGGAACATCCAAAAAACGTTTACGCAGCGGTACATTTCCATATAGAAGTACATCGGAGCATCCAAAAAACGTTTACGCTGCGGTACATTTCCATATGAAAGTACATCGGAACATCCAAAAAACGTTTACGCTGCGGTACATTTCCATATGAAAGTACATCGGAACATCCAGAAAACGTTTACGCTGCGGTACATTTCCATATGAAAGTACATCGGAACATCCAGAAAACGTTTACGCTGCGGTACATTTCCATATAGAAGTACATCGGAACATCCAGAAAACGTTTACGCTGCGGTACATTTCCATATGAAAGTACATCGGAACATCAAAAAAACGTTTACGCTGAAGTACATTTCCATAGAGAAGTACATCGGAACATCAAAAAAACGTTTACGCTGCGGTACATTTCCATATAGAAGTACATCGGAACATCCAGAAACGTTTACGCTGCGGTACATTTCCATATGAAAGAACATCGGAACATCCAGAAAACGTTTACGCTGCGGTACATTTCCATATAGAAGTACATCGGAACATCCAGAAAACGTTTACGCTGCGGTACATTTCCATATGAAAGAACATCGGAACATCCAGAAAACGTTTACGCTGCGGTACATTTCCATATGAAAGTACATCGGAACATCCAGAAAACGTTTACGCTGCGGTACATTTCCATATATAAGTACATCGGAACATCCAAAAAACGTTTACGCTGCGGTACATTTCCATATAGAAGTACATCGGAACATCCAGAAAACGTTTACGCTGCGGTACATTTCCATATGAAAGAACATCGGAACATCCAGAAAACGTTTACGCTGCGGTACATTTCCATATAGAAGTACATCGGAACATCCAGAAAACGTTTACGCTGCGGTACATTTCCATATAAAAGTACATCGGAACATCCAGAAACGTTTACGCTGCGGTACATTTCCATATGAAAGTACATCGGAACATCCAAAAAACGTTTACGCTGCGGTACATTTCCATATGAAAGTACATCGGAACATCCAGAAAACGTTTACGCTGCGGTACATTTCCATATATAAGTACATCGGAACATCCAAAAAACGTTTACGCTGCGGTACATTTCCATATGGAAGAACATCGGAACATCCAGAAAACGTTTACGCTGCGGTACATTTCCATATGAAAGTACATCGGAACATCCAGAAAACGTTTACGCTGCGGTACATTTCCATATAGAAGTACATCGGAACATCCAGAAACGTTTACGCTGCGGTACATTTCCATATGAAAGAACATCGGAACATCCAGAAAACGTTTACGCTGCGGTACATTTCCACATGAAAGTACATCGGAACATCCAGAAAACGTTTACGCTGCGGTACATTTCCATATATAAGTACATCGGAACATCCAGAAAACGTTTACGCTGCGGTACATTTCCATATGAAAGTACATCGGAACATCCAGAAACGTTTACGCTGCGGTACATTTCCATATGAAAGAACATCGGAACATCCAGAAAACGTTTACGCTGCGGTACATTTCCATATGAAAGTACATCGGAACATCCAGAAAACGTCTACGCTGCGGTACATTTCCATATATAAATACATCGGAACATCCAGAAAACGTTTACGCTGCGGTACATTTCCATATGAAAGTACATCGGAACATCCAGAAACGTTTACGCTGCGGTACATTTCCATATGAAAGAACATCGGAACATCCAGAAAACGTTTACGCTGCGGTACATTTCCATATGAAAGTACATCGGAACATCCAGAAAACGTCTACGCTGCGGTACATTTCCATATATAAATACATCGGAACATCCAGAAAACGTTTACGCTGCGGTACATTTCCATATGAAAGTACATCGGAACATCCAAAAAACGTTTACGCTGCGGTACATTTCCATATGAAAGAACATCGGAACATCCAGAAAACGTTTACGCTGCGGTACATTTCCATATATAAGTACATCGGAACATCCAAAAAACGTTTACGCTGCGGTACATTTCCATATAGAAGTACATCGGAACATCCAGAAAACGTTTACGCTGCGGTACATTTCCATATGAAAGAACATCGGAACATCCAGAAAACGTTTACGCTGCGGTACATTTCCATATGAAAGTACATCGGAACATCCAGAAAACGTTTACGCTGCGGTACATTTCCATATATAAGTACATCGGAACATCCAAAAAACGTTTACGCTGCGGTACATTTCCATATAGAAGTACATCGGAACATCCAGAAACGTTTACGCTGCGGTACATTTCCATATGAAAGTACATCGGAACATCCAGAAAACGTTTACGCTGCGGTACATTTCCATATATAAGTACATCGGAACATCCAAAAAACGTTTACGCTGCGGTACATTTCCATATGAAAGAACATCGGAACATCCAGAAAACGTTTACGCTGCGGTACATTTCCATATGAAAGTACATCGGAACATCCAGAAAACGTTTACGCTGCGGTACATTTCCATATAGAAGTACATCGGAACATCCAGAAACGTTTACGCTGCGGTACATTTCCATATGAAAGAACATCGGAACATCCAGAAAACGTTTACGCTGCGGTACATTTCCATATGAAAGTACATCGGAACATCCAGAAAACGTTTACGCTGCGGTACATTTCCATATATAAGTACATCGGAACATCCAGAAAACGTTTACGCTGCGGTACATTTCCATATGAAAGTACATCGGAACATCCAGAAACGTTTACGCTGCGGTACATTTCCATATGAAAGAACATCGGAACATCCAGAAAACGTTTACGCTGCGGTACATTTCCATATAGAAGTACATCGGAACATCCAGAAACGTTTACGCTGCGGTACATTTCCATATGAAAGAACATCGGAACATCCAGAAAACGTTTACGCTGCGGTACATTTCCATATGAAAGTACATCGAAACATCCAGAAACGTTTACGCTGCGGTACATTTCCATATAGAAGTACATCGGAACATCCAGAAAACGTTTACGCTGCGGTACATTTCCATATGAAAGAACATCGGAACATCCAGAAAACGTTTACGCTGCGGTACATTTCCATATAGAAGTACATCGGAACATCCAGAAAACGTTTACGCTGCGGTACATTTCCATATAAAAGTACATCGAAACATCCAGAAACGTTTACGCTGCGGTACATTTCCATAAAGAAGTACATCGGAACATCCAGAAAACGTTTACGCTGCGGTACATTTCCATATGAAAGAACATCGGAACATCCAGAAAACGTTTACGCTGCGGTACATTTCCATATAGAAGTACATCGGAACATCCAGAAACGTTTACGCTGCGGTACATTTCCATATGAAAGAACATCGGAACATCCAGAAAACGTTTACGCTGAAGTACATTTCCATAGAGAAGTACATCGGAACATCAAAAAAACGTTTACGCTGCGGTACATTTCCATATAGAAGTACATCGGAACATCCAGAAAACGTTTACGCTGCGGTACATTTCCATATAGAAGTACATCGGAACATCCAGAAAACGTTCACGCTGCGGTACATTTCCATATGAAAGTACATCGAAACATCCAGAAACGTTTACGCTGCGGTACATTTCCATATAGAAGTACATCGGAACATCCAGAAAACGTTTACGCTGCGGTACATTTCCATATGAAAGAACATCGGAACATCCAGAAAACGTTTACGCTGCGGTACATTTCCATATAGAAGTACATCGGAACATCCAGAAACGTTTACGCTGCGGTACATTTCCATATGAAAGTACATCGGAACATCAAAAAAACGTTTACGCTGAAGTACATTTCCATAGAGAAGTACATCGGAACATCAAAAAAACGTTTACGCTGCGGTACATTTCCATATAGAAGTACATCGGAACATCCAGAAAACGTTCACGCTGCGGTACATTTCCATATGAAAGAACATCGGAACATCCAGAAAACGTTTACGCTGCGGTACATTTCCATATAGAAGTACATCGGAACATCCAGAAACGTTTACGCTGCGGTACATTTCCATATGAAAGAACATCGGAACATCCAGAAAACGTTTACGCTGAAGTACATTTCCATAGAGAAGTACATCGGAACATCAAAAAAACGTTTACGCTGCGGTACATTTCCATATAGAAGTACATCGGAACATCCAGAAAACGTTTACGCTGCGGTACATTTCCATATAGAAGTACATCGGAACATCCAGAAAACGTTCACGCTGCGGTACATTTCCATATGAAAGTACATCGAAACATCCAGAAACGTTTACGCTGCGGTACATTTCCAAATAGAAGTACATCGGAACATCCAGAAAACGTTTACGCTGCGGTACATTTCCATATGAAAGAACATCGGAACATCCAGAAAACGTTTACGCTGCGGTACATTTCCATATAGAAGTACATCGGAACATCCAGAAAACGTTTACGCTGCGGTACATTTCCATATAAAAGTACATCGGAACATCCAGAAACGTTTACGCTGCGGTACATTTCCATATGAAAGTACATCGGAACATCCAAAAAACGTTTACGCTGCGGTACATTTCCATATGAAAGTACATCGGAACATCCAGAAACGTTTACGCTGCGGTACATTTCCATATGAAAGAACATCGGAACATCCAGAAAACGTTTACGCTGCGGTACATTTCCATATAGAAGTACATCGGAACATCCAGAAACGTTTACGCTGCGGTACATTTCCATATGAAAGAACATCGGAACATCCAGAAAACGTTTACGCTGCGGTACATTTCCATATGAAAGTACATCGGAACATCCAGAAAACGTTTACGCTGCGGTACATTTCCATATATAAGTACATCGGAACATCCAAAAAACGTTTACGCTGCGGTACATTTCCATATAGAAGTACATCGGAACATCCAGAAAACGTTTACGCTGCGGTACATTTCCATATGAAAGTACATCGGAACATCCAGAAAACGTTTACGCTGCGGTACATTTCCATATGAAAGTACATCGAAACATCCAGAAACGTTTACGCTGCGGTACATTTCCATATAGAAGTACATCGGAACATCCAGAAAACGTTTACGCTGCGGTACATTTCCATATGAAAGAACATCGGAACATCCAGAAAACGTTTACGCTGCGGTACATTTCCATATAGAAGTACATCGGAACATCCAGAAAACGTTTACGCTGCGGTACATTTCCATATAAAAGTACATCGAAACATCCAGAAACGTTTACGCTGCGGTACATTTCCATATAGAAGTACATCGGAACATCCAGAAAACGTTTACGCTGCGGTACATTTCCATATGAAAGAACATCGGAACATCCAGAAAACGTTTACGCTGCGGTACATTTCCATATAAAAGTACATCGGAACATCCAGAAACGTTTACGCTGCGGTACATTTCCATATGAAAGTACATCGGAACATCCAAAAAACGTTTACGCTGCGGTACATTTCCATATGAAAGTACATCGGAACATCCAGAAACGTTTACGCTGCGGTACATTTCCATATGAAAGAACATCGGAACATCCAGAAAACGTTTACGCTGCGGTACATTTCCATATAGAAGTACATCGGAACATCCAGAAACGTTTACGCTGCGGTACATTTCCATATAGAAGTACATCGGAACATCCAGAAAACGTTTACGCTGCGGTACATTTCCATATGAAAGAACATCGGAACATCCAGAAAACGTTTACGCTGCGGTACATTTCCATATAGAAGTACATCGGAACATCCAGAAACGTTTACGCTGCGGTACATTTCCATATGAAAGAACATCGGAACATCCAGAAAACGTTTACGCTGCGGTACATTTCCATATGAAAGAACATCGGAACATCCAGAAAACGTTTACGCTGCGGTACATTTCCATATATAAGTACATCGGAACATCCAGAAAACGTTTACGCTGCGGTACATTTCCATATAAAAGTACATCGGAACATCCAGAAACGTTTACGCTGCGGTACATTTCCATATGAAAGTACATCGGAACATCCAAAAAACGTTTACGCTGCGGTACATTTCCATATGAAAGAACATCGGAACATCCAGAAAACGTTTACGCTGCGGTACATTTCCATATGAAAGTACATCGGAACATCCAGAAAACGTTTACGCTGCGGTACATTTCCATATGGAAGAACATCGGAACATCCAGAAAACGTTTACGCTGCGGTACATTTCCATATAGAAGTACATCGGAACATCCAGAAAACGTTTACGCTGCGGTACATTTCCATACAAAAGTACATCGGAACATCCAGAAACGTTTACGCTGCGGTACATTTCCATATGAAAGTACATCGGAACATCCAAAAAACGTTTACGCTGCGGTACATTTCCATATGAAAGAACATCGGAACATCCAGAAAACGTTTACGCTGCGGTACATTTCCATATGAAAGTACATCGGAACATCCAGAAAACGTTTACGCTGCGGTACATTTCCATATATAAGTACATCGGAACATCCAAAAAACGTTTACGCTGCGGTACATTTCCATATAGAAGTACATCGGAACATCCAGAAACGTTTACGCTGCGGTACATTTCCATATAGAAGTACATCGGAACATCCAGAAAACGTTTACGCTGCGGTACATTTCCATATGAAAGAACATCGGAACATCCAGAAAACGTTTACGCTGCGGTACATTTCCATATGAAAGAACATCGGAACATCCAGAAAACGTTTACGCTGCGGTACATTTCCATATAGAAGTACATCGGAACATCCAGAAAACGTTTACGCTGCGGTACATTTCCATATGAAAGTACATCGGAACATCAAAAATACGTTTACGCTGAAGTACATTTCCATAGAGAAGTACATCGGAACATCAAAAAAACGTTTACGCTGCGGTACATTTCCATATAGAAGTGCATTGGAACATCCAGAAAACGTTTCCGCTGCGGTACATTTCCATATGGAAGTACATCGGAACAGCCAGAAAACGTTTACGCTGCGGTACATTTCCATATAAAAGTACATCGGAACATCCAGAAACGTTTACGCTGCGGTACATTTCCATATGAAAGTACATCGGAACATCCAAAAAACGTTTACGCTGCGGTACATTTCCATATGAAAGAACATCGGAACATCCAGAAAACGTTTACGCTGCGATACATTTCCATATGAAAGTACATCGGAACATCCAGAAAACGTTTACGCTGCGGTACATTTCCATATGAAAGAACATCGGAACATCCAGAAAACGTTTACGCTGCGGTACATTTCCATATAGAAGTACATCGGAACATCCAGAAAACGTTTACGCTGCGGTACATTTCCATACAAAAGTACATCGGAACATCCAGAAACGTTTACGCTGCGGTACATTTCCATATGAAAGTACATCGGAACATCCAAAAAACGTTTACGCTGCGGTACATTTCCATATGAAAGAACATCGGAACATCCAGAAAACGTTTACGCTGCGGTACATTTCCATATGAAAGTACATCGGAACATCCAGAAAACGTTTACGCTGCGGTACATTTCCATATATAAGTACATCGGAACATCCAAAAAACGTTTACGCTGCGGTACATTTCCATATAGAAGTACATCGGAACATCCAGAAACGTTTACGCTGCGGTACATTTCCATATAGAAGTACATCGGAACATCCAGAAAACGTTTACGCTGCGGTACATTTCCATATGAAAGAACATCGGAACATCCAGAAAACGTTTACGCTGCGGTACATTTCCATATGAAAGAACATCGGAACATCCAGAAAACGTTTACGCTGCGGTACATTTCCATATAGAAGTACATCGGAACATCCAGAAAACGTTTACGCTGCGGTACATTTCCATATGAAAGTACATCGGAACATCAAAAATACGTTTACGCTGAAGTACATTTCCATAGAGAAGTACATCGGAACATCAAAAAAACGTTTACGCTGCGGTACATTTCCATATAGAAGTGCATTGGAACATCCAGAAAACGTTTCCGCTGCGGTACATTTCCATATGGAAGTACATCGGAACAGCCAGAAAACGTTAACGCTGCGGTACATTTCCATATAGAAGTACATCGGAACATCCAGAAAACGTTTCCGCTGCGGTACATTTCCATATAGAAGTGCATTGGAACATCCAGAAAACGTTTCCGCTGCGGTACATTTCCATATGGAAGTACATCGGAACATCCAGAAAACGTTTACGCTGCGGTACATTTCCATATGAAAGAACATCGGAACATCCAGAAACGTTTACGCTGCGGTACATTTCCATATAGAAGTACATCGGAACATCCAGAAAACGTTTACGCTGCGGTACATTTCCATATGAAAGAACATCGGAACATCCAGAAAACGTTTACGCTGCGGTACATTTCCATATAGAAGTACATCGGAACATCCAGAAAACGTTTACGCTGCGGTACATTTCCATATGAAAGAACATCGGAACATCCAGAAAACGTTTACGCTGCGGTACATTTCCATATATAAGTACATCGGAACATCCAGAAAACGTTTACGCTGCGGTACATTTCCATATAAAAGTACATCGGAACATCCAGAAACGTTTACGCTGCGGTACATTTCCATATGAAAGTACATCGGAACATCCAGAAAACGTTTACGCTGCGGTACATTTCCATATGAAAGAACATCGGAACATCCAAAAAACGTTTACGCTGCGGTACATTTCCATATAGAAGTACATCGGAACATCCAGAAAACGTTTACGCTGCGGTACATTTCCATATAAAAGTACATCGAAACATCCAGAAACGTTTACGCTGCGGTACATTTCCATATAGAAGTACATCGGAACATCCAGAAAACGTTTACGCTGCGGTACATTTCCATATGAAAGAACATCGGAACATCAAAAAAACGTTTACGCTGAAGTACATTTCCATAGAGAAGTACATCGGAACATCCAGAAAACGTTTACGCTGCGGTACATTTCCATATGAAAGTACATCGAAACATCCAGAAACGTTTACGCTGCGGTACATTTCCATATAGAAGTACATCGGAACATCCAGAAAACGTTTACGCTGCGGTACATTTCCATATGAAAGAACATCGGAACATCCAGAAAACGTTTACGCTGCGGTACATTTCCATATAGAAGTACATCGGAACATCCAGAAAACGTTTACGCTGCGGTACATTTCCATACAAAAGTACATCGGAACATCCAGAAACGTTTACGCTGCGGTACATTTCCATATGAAAGTACATCGGAACATCCAAAAAACGTTTACGCTGCGGTACATTTCCATATGAAAGAACATCGGAACATCCAGAAAACGTTTACGCTGCGGTACATTTCCATATAGAAGTACATCGGAACATCCAGAAAACGTTTACGCTGCGGTACATTTCCATATAGAAGTACATCGGAACATCCAGAAAACGTTTACGCTGCGGTACATTTCCATATGAAAGAACATCGGAACATCCAAAAAACGTTTACGCTGCGGTACATTTCCATATATAAGTACATCGGAACATCCAGAAAACGTTTACGCTGCGGTACATTTCCATATGAAAGTACATCGGAACATCCAGAAAACGTCTACGCTGCGGTACATTTCCATATAGAAGTACATCGGAACATCCAGAAAACGTTTACGCTGCGGTACATTTCCATATGAAAGAACATCGGAACATCCAAAAAACGTTTACGCTGCGGTACATTTCCATATAGAAGTACATCGGAACATCCAGAAAACGTTTACGCTGCGGTACATTTCCATATAGAAGTACATCGGAACATCCAGAAACGTTTACGCTGCGGTACATTTCCATATGAAAGTACATCGAAACATCCAGAAACGTTTACGCTGCGGTACATTTCCATATAGAAGTACATCGGAACATCCAGAAAACGTTTACGCTGCGGTACATTTCCATATGAAAGAACATCGGAACATCCAGAAAACGTTTACGCTGCGGTACATTTCCATATAGAAGTACATCGGAACATCCAGAAAACGTTTACGCTGCGGTACATTTCCATACAAAAGTACATCGGAACATCCAGAAACGTTTACGCTGCGGTACATTTCCATATGAAAGTACATCGGAACATCCAAAAAACGTTTACGCTGCGGTACATTTCCATATGAAAGAACATCGGAACATCCAGAAAACGTTTACGCTGCGGTACATTTCCATATGAAAGTACATCGGAACATCCAGAAAACGTTTACGCTGCGGTACATTTCCATATAGAAGTACATCGGAACATCCAGAAAACGTTTACGCTGCGGTACATTTCCATATGAAAGAACATCGGAACATCCAAAAAACGTTTACGCTGCGGTACATTTCCATATATAAGTACATCGGAACATCCAGAAAACGTTTACGCTGCGGTACATTTCCATATGAAAGTACATCGGAACATCCAGAAAACGTCTACGCTGCGGTACATTTCCATATAGAAGTACATCGGAACATCCAGAAAACGTTTACGCTGCGGTACATTTCCATATGAAAGAACATCGGAACATCCAAAAAACGTTTACGCTGCGGTACATTTCCATATAGAAGTACATCGGAACATCCAGAAAACGTTTACGCTGCGGTACATTTCCATATAGAAGTACATCGGAACATCCAGAAACGTTTACGCTGCGGTACATTTCCATATGAAAGTACATCGAAACATCCAGAAACGTTTACGCTGCGGTACATTTCCATATGAAAGTACATCGGAACATCAAAAAAACGTTTACGCTGAAGTACATTTCCATAGAGAAGTACATCGGAACATCCAGAAACGTTTACGCTGCGGTACATTTCCATATGAAAGAACATCGGAACATCCAGAAAACGTTTACGCTGCGGTACATTTCCATATATAAGTACATCGGAACATCCAGAAAACGTTTACGCTGCGGTACATTTCCATATGAAAGTACATCGGAACATCCAGAAAACGTCTACGCTGCGGTACATTTCCATATAGAAGTACATCGGAACATCCAGAAAACGTTTACGCTGCGGTACATTTCCATATGAAAGAACATCGGAACATCCAGAAAACGTTTACGCTGCGGTACATTTCCATATGAAAGTACATCGAAACATCCAGAAACGTTTACGCTGCGGTACATTTCCATATAGAAGTACATCGGAACATCCAGAAAACGTTTACGCTGCGGTACATTTCCATATGAAAGAACATCGGAACATCCAGAAAACGTTTACGCTGCGGTACATTTCCATATAGAAGTACATCGGAACATCCAGAAAACGTTTACGCTGCGGTACATTTCCATACAAAAGTACATCGGAACATCCAGAAAACGTTTACGCTGCGGTACATTTCCATATAGAAGTACATCGGAACATCCAGAAAACGTTTACGCTGCGGTACATTTCCATATAGAAGTACATCGGAACATCCAGAAACGTTTACGCTGCGGTACATTTCCATATGAAAGAACATCGGAACATCCAGAAAACGTTTACGCTGCGGTACATTTCCATATGAAAGTACATCGGAACATCCAGAAAACGTTTACGCTGCGGTACATTTCCATATATAAGTACATCGGAACATCCAAAAAACGTTTACGCTGCGGTACATTTCCATATAGAAGTACATCGGAACATCCAGAAAACGTTTACGCTGCGGTACATTTCCATATGAAAGTACATCGGAACATCCAGAAACGTTTACGCTGCGGTACATTTCCATATGAAAGTACATCGGAACATCCAGAAAACGTTTACGCTGCGGTACATTTCCATATAGAAGTACATCGGAACATCCAGAAAACGTTTACGCTGCGGTACATTTCCATATGAAAGAACATCGGAACATCCAGAAAACGTTTACGCTGCGGTACATTTCCATATGAAAGTACATCGGAACATCCAGAAAACGTTTACGCTGCGGTACATTTCCATATATAAGTACATCGGAACATCCAGAAACGTTTACGCTGCGGTACATTTCCATATGAAAGTACATCGGAACATCCAGAAAACGTTTACGCTGCGGTACATTTCCATATAGAAGTACATCGGAACATCCAGAAAACGTTTACGCTGCGGTACATTTCCATATAGAAGTACATCGGAACATCCAGAAAACGTTTACGCTGCGGTACATTTCCATATGAAAGAACATCGGAACATCCAGAAAACGTTTACGCTGCGGTACATTTCCATATATAAGTACATCGGAACATCCAGAAAACGTTTACGCTGCGGTACATTTCCATATGAAAGTACATCGGAACATCCAGAAAACGTTTACGCTGCGGTACATTTCCATATAGAAGTACATCGGAACATCCAGAAACGTTTACGCTGCGGTACATTTCCATATGAAAGAACATCGGAACATCCAGAAAACGTTTACGCTGCGGTACATTTCCATATGAAAGTACATCGGAACATCCAGAAAACGTTTACGCTGCGGTACATTTCCATATATAAGTACTTCGGAACATCCAAAAAACGTTTACGCTGCGGTACATTTCCATATGAAAGAACATCGGAACATCCAGAAAACGTTTACGCTGCGGTACATTTCCATATGAAAGTACATCGGAACATCCAGAAAACGTTTACGCTGCGGTACATTTCCATATATAAGTACATCGGAACATCCAAAAAACGTTTACGCTGCGGTACATTTCCATATAGAAGTACATCGGAACATCCAGAAAACGTTTACGCTGCGGTACATTTCCATATGAAAGTACATCGGAACATCCAGAAACGTTTACGCTGCGGTACATTTCCATATGAAAGTACATCGGAACATCCAGAAAACGTTTACGCTGCGGTACATTTCCATATATAAGTACATCGGAACATCCAAAAAACGTTTACGCTGCGGTACATTTCCATATAGAAGTACATCGGAACATCCAGAAAACGTTTACGCTGCGGTACATTTCCATATGAAAGTACATCGGAACATCCAGAAACGTTTACGCTGCGGTACATTTCCATATGAAAGTACATCGGAACATCCAAAAAACGTTTACGCTGCGGTACATTTCCATATGAAAGTACATCGGAACATCCAGAAACGTTTACGCTGCGGTACATTTCCATATAGAAGTACATCGGAACATCCAGAAAACGTTTACGCTGCGGTACATTTCCATATGAAAGAACATCGGAACATCCAGAAAACGTTTACGCTGCGGTACATTTCCATATAGAAGTACATCGGAACATCCAGAAAACGTTTACGCTGCGGTACATTTCCATATGGAAGTACATCGGAACATCCAGAAACGTTTACGCTGCGGTACATTTCCATATGAAAGAACATCGGAACATCCAGAAAACGTTTACGCTGCGGTACATTTCCATATAGAAGTACATCGGAACATCCAGAAACGTTTACGCTGCGGTACATTTCCATATGAAAGAACATCGGAACATCCAGAAAACGTTTACGCTGCGGTACATTTCCATATGAAAGTACATCGGAACATCCAGAAAACGTTTACGCTGCGGTACATTTCCATATATAAGTACATCGGAACATCCAAAAAACGTTTACGCTGCGGTACATTTCCATATAGAAGTACATCGGAACATCCAGAAAACGTTTACGCTGCGGTACATTTCCATATGAAAGTACATCGGAACATCCAGAAACGTTTACGCTGCGGTACATTTCCATATGAAAGTACATCGGAACATCCAAAAAACGTTTACGCTGCGGTACATTTCCATATGAAAGTACATCGGAACATCCAGAAACGTTTACGCTGCGGTACATTTCCATATAGAAGTACATCGGAACATCCAGAAAACGTTTACGCTGCGGTACATTTCCATATGAAAGTACATCGGAACATCCAAAAAACGTTTACGCTGCGGTACATTTCCATATGAAAGTACATCGGAACATCCAAAAAACGTTTACGCTGCGGTACATTTCCATATGAAAGTACATCGGAACATCCAGAAACGTTTACGCTGCGGTACATTTCCATATGAAAGTACATCGGAACATCCAAAAAACGTTTACGCTGCGGTACATTTCCATATGAAAGAACATCGGAGCATCCAAAAAACGTTTACGCTGCGGTACATTTCCATATAGAAGTACATCGGAACATCCAGAAAACGTTTACGCTGCGGTACATTTCCATATGAAAGAACATCGGAACATCCAGAAAACGTTTACGCTGCGGTACATTTCCATATGAAAGTACATCGGAACATCAAAAATACGTTTACGCTGAAGTACATTTCCATAGAGAAGTACATCGGAACATCAAAAAAACGTTTACGCTGCGGTACATTTCCATATAGAAGTACATCGGAACATCCAGAAAACGTATACGCTGCGGTACATTTCCATATAGAAGTACATCGGAACATCCAGAAAACGTTTACGCTGCGGTACATTTCCATATGAAAGAACATCGGAACATCCAGAAAACGTTTACGCTGCGGTACATTTCCATATGAAAGAACATCGGAACATCCAGAAAACGTTTACGCTGCGGTACATTTCCATATATAAGTACATCGGAACATCCAGAAAACGTTTACGCTGCGGTACATTTCCATATAAAAGTACATCGGAACATCCAGAAACGTTTACGCTGCGGTACATTTCCATATGAAAGAACATCGGAACATCCAGAAAACGTTTACGCTGCGGTACATTTCCATATATAAGTACATCGGAACATCCAAAAAACGTTTACGCTGCGGTACATTTCCATATAGAAGTACATCGGAACATCCAAAAAACGTTTACGCTGCGGTACATTTCCATATAGAGGTACATCGGAACATCCAAAAAACGTTTACGCTGCGGTACATTTCCATATGAAAGTACATCGGAACATCCAGAAACGTTTACGCTGCGGTACATTTCCATATGAAAGAACATCGGAACATCCAGAAAACGTTTACGCTGCGGTACATTTCCATATAGAAGTACATCGGAACATCCAGAAACGTTTACGCTGCGGTACATTTCCATATGAAAGAACATCGGAACATCCAGAAAACGTTTACGCTGCGGTACATTTCCATATATAAGTACATCGGAACATCCAAAAAACGTTTACGCTGCGGTACATTTCCATATAGAAGTACATCGGAACATCCAAAAAACGTTTACGCTGCGGTACATTTCCATATAGAGGTACATCGGAACATCCAAAAAACGTTTACGCTGCGGTACATTTCCATATGAAAGTACATCGGAACATCCAGAAACGTTTACGCTGCGGTACATTTCCATATGAAAGAACATCGGAACATCCAGAAAACGTTTACGCTGCGGTACATTTCCATATAGAAGTACATCGGAACATCCAGAAACGTTTACGCTGCGGTACATTTCCATATGAAAGAACATCGGAACATCCAGAAAACGTTTACGCTGCGGTACATTTCCATATATAAGTACATCGGAACATCCAAAAAACGTTTACGCTGCGGTACATTTCCATATAGAAGTACATCGGAACATCCAAAAAACGTTTACGCTGCGGTACATTTCCATATAGAAGTACATCGGAACATCCAGAAACGTTTACGCTGCGGTACATTTCCATATGAAAGAACATCGGAACATCCAGAAAACGTTTACGCTGCGGTACATTTCCATATATAAGTACATCGGAACATCCAAAAAACGTTTACGCTGCGGTACATTTCCATATAGAAGTACATCGGAACATCCAAAAAACGTTTACGCTGCGGTACATTTCCATATAGAGGTACATCGGAACATCCAAAAAACGTTTACGCTGCGGTACATTTCCATATGAAAGTACATCGGAACATCCAGAAACGTTTACGCTGCGGTACATTTCCATATAGAAGTACATCGGAACATCCAGAAAACGTTTACGCTGCGGTACATTTCCATATGAAAGAACATCGGAACATCCAGAAAACGTTTACGCTGCGGTACATTTCCATATGAAAGTACATCGGAACATCCAGAAAACGTTTACGCTGCGGTACATTTCCATATAGAAGTACATCGGAACATCCAGAAAACGTTTACGCTGCGGTACATTTCCATATAAAAGTACATCGGAACATCCAAAAAACGTTTACGCTGCGGTACATTTCCATATGAAAGAACATCGGAACATCCAGAAAACGTTTACGCTGCGGTACATTTCCATATAGAAGTACATCGGAGCATCCAACAAACGTTTACGCTGCGGTACATTTCCATATAGAAGTACATCGGAACATCCAAAAAACGTTTACGCTGCGGTTCATTTCCATATAGAAGTACATCGGAACATCCAGAAAACGTTTACGCTGCGGTACATTTCCATATGAAAGTACATCGGAGCATCCAAAAAACGTTTCCGCTGCGGTACATTTCCAATTTGAAGTACATCGGAACATCCAGAAAACATTTCCGCTGCGGTACATTTCCATATGAAAGTACATCGGAGCATCCAAAAAACGTTTACGCTGCGGTACATTTCCATATAGAAGTACATCGGAACATCCAGAAAACGTTTACGCTGCGGTACATTTCCATATGAAAGAACATCGGAACATCCAGAAAACGTTTCCGCTGCGGTACATTTCCATATGAAAGTACATCGGAGCATCCAACAAACGTTTACGCTGCGGTACATTTCCATATAGAAGTACATCGGAACATCCAAAAAACGTTTACGCTGCGGTTCATTTCCATATAGAAGTACATCGGAACATCCAGAAAACGTTTACGCTGCGGTACATTTCCATATGAAAGTACATCGGAGCATCCAAAAAACGTTTACGCTGCGGTACATTTCCATATGAAAGTACATCGGAACATCAAAAAAACGTTTACGCTGAAGTACATTTCCATAGAGAAGTACATCGGAACATCAAAAAAACGTTTACGCTGCGGTACATTTCCATATAGAAGTACATCGGAACATCCAGAAAACGTTTACGCTGCGGTACATTTCCATATGAAAGTACATCGGAGCATCCAAAAAACGTTTCCGCTGCGGTACATTTCCAATTTGAAGTACATCGGAACATCCAGAAAACATTTCCGCTGCGGTACATTTCCATATGAAAGTACATCGGAGCATCCAAAAAACGTTTCCGCTGCGGTACATTTCCAATTTGAAGTACATCGGAACATCCAGAAAACATTTCCGCTGCGGTACATTTCCATATGAAAGTACATCGGAGCATCCAAAAAACGTTTACGCTGCGGTACATTTCCATATAGAAGTACATCGGAACATCCAGAAAACGTTTACGCTGCGGTACATTTCCATATGAAAGAACATCGGAACATCCAGAAAACGTTTCCGCTGCGGTACATTTCCATATGAAAGAACATCGGAACATCCAGAAAACATTTCCGCTGCGGTACATTTCCATATAGAAGTACATCGGAACATCCAGAAAACGTTTCCGCTGCGGTACATTTCCATATAGAAGTACATCGGAACATCCAGAAAACGTTTACGCTGCGGTACATTTCCATATAGAAGTACATCGGAACATCCAGAAAACGTTTCCGCTGTGGTACATTTCCATATAGAAATACATCGGAACATCCAGAAAACGTTTCCGCTGCGGTACATTTCCATATAGAAGTACATCGGAACATCCAGAAAACGTTTACGCTGCGGTACATTTCCATATGAAAGTACATCGGAACATCAAAAAAACGTTTACGCTGAAGTACATTTCCATAGAGAAGTACATCGGAACATCCAGAAAACGTTTACGCTGCGGTACATTTCCATATAGAAGTACATCGGAACATCCAGAAAACGTTTCCGCTGCGGTACATTTCCATATAGAAGTACATCGGAACATCCAGAAAACGTTTCCGCTGCGGTACATTTCCATATAGAAGTACATCGGAACATCCAGAAAACGTTTACGCTGCGGTACATTTCCATATAGAAGTACATCGGAACATCCAGAAAACGTTTCCGCTGTGGTACATTTCCATATAGAAATACATCGGAACATCCAGAAAACGTTTCCGCTGCGGTACATTTCCATATAGAAGTACATCGGAACATCCAGAAAACGTTTACGCTGCGGTACATTTCCATATGAAAGTACATCGGAACATCAAAAAAACGTTTACGCTGAAGTACATTTCCATAGAGAAGTACATCGGAACATCCAGAAAACGTTTACGCTGCGGTACATTTCCATATAGAAGTACATCGGAACATCCAGAAAACGTTTCCGCTGCGGTACATTTCCATATAGAAGTACATCGGAACATCCAGAAAACGTTTACGCTGCGGTACATTTCCATATAGAAGTACATCGGAACATCCAGAAAACGTTTACGCTGCGGTACATTTCCATATAAAAGTACATCGGAACATCCAAAAAACGTTTACGCTGCGGTACATTTCCATATGAAAGAACATCGGAACATCCAGAAAACGTTTACGCTGCGGTACATTTCCATATAGAAGTACATCGGAGCATCCAACAAACGTTTACGCTGCGGTACATTTCCATATAGAAGTACATCGGAACATCCAAAAAACGTTTACGCTGCGGTTCATTTCCATATAGAAGTACATCGGAACATCCAGAAAACGTTTACGCTGCGGTACATTTCCATATAGAAGTACATCGGAACATCCAGAAAACGTTTCCGCTGCGGTACATTTCCATATAGAAGTACATCGGAACATCCAGAAAACGTTTACGCTGCGGTACATTTCCATATAGAAGTACATCGGAACATCCAGAAAACGTTTACGCTGCGGTACATTTCCATATAAAAGTACATCGGAACATCCAAAAAACGTTTACGCTGCGGTACATTTCCATATGAAAGAACATCGGAACATCCAGAAAACGTTTACGCTGCGGTACATTTCCATATAGAAGTACATCGGAGCATCCAACAAACGTTTACGCTGCGGTACATTTCCATATAGAAGTACATCGGAACATCCAAAAAACGTTTACGCTGCGGTTCATTTCCATATAGAAGTACATCGGAACATCCAGAAAACGTTTACGCTGCGGTACATTTCCATATGAAAGTACATCGGAGCATCCAAAAAACGTTTACGCTGCGGTACATTTCCATATGAAAGTACATCGGAACATCAAAAAAACGTTTACGCTGAAGTACATTTCCATAGAGAAGTACATCGGAACATCAAAAAAACGTTTACGCTGCGGTACATTTCCATATAGAAGTACATCGGAACATCCAGAAAACGTTTACGCTGCGGTACATTTCCATATGAAAGTACATCGGAGCATCCAAAAAACGTTTCCGCTGCGGTACATTTCCAATTTGAAGTACATCGGAACATCCAGAAAACATTTCCGCTGCGGTACATTTCCATATGAAAGTACATCGGAGCATCCAAAAAACGTTTCCGCTGCGGTACATTTCCAATTTGAAGTACATCGGAACATCCAGAAAACATTTCCGCTGCGGTACATTTCCATATGAAAGTACATCGGAGCATCCAAAAAACGTTTACGCTGCGGTACATTTCCATATAGAAGTACATCGGAACATCCAGAAAACGTTTACGCTGCGGTACATTTCCATATGAAAGAACATCGGAACATCCAGAAAACGTTTCCGCTGCGGTACATTTCCATATGAAAGTACATCGGAGCATCCAAAAAACGTTTCCGCTGCGGTACATTTCCATATAGAAGTACATCGGAACATCCAAAAAACGTTTACGCTGCGGTACATTTCCATATGAAAGAACATCGGAACATCCAGAAAACGTTTACGCTGCGGTACATTTCCATATAGAAGTACATCGGAGCATCCAACAAACGTTTACGCTGCGGTACATTTCCATATAGAAGTACATCGGAACATCCAAAAAACGTTTACGCTGCGGTACATTTCCATATAGAAGTACATCGGAACATCCAGAAAACGTTTACGCTGCGGTACATTTCCATATGAAAGTACATCGGAACATCCAGAAAACGTTTCCGCTGCGGTACATTTCCATAGAGAAGTACATCGGAACATCCAGAAAACGTTTACGCTGCGGTACATTTCCATATAGAAGTACATCGGAACATCCAGAAAACGTTTACGCTGCGGTACATTTCCATATGAAAGTACATCGGAGCATCCAAAAAACGTTTCCGCTGCGGTACATTTCCAATTTGAAGTACATCGGAACATCCAGAAAACATTTCCGCTGCGGTACATTTCCATATGAAAGTACATCGGAGCATCCAAAAAACGTTTACGCTGCGGTACATTTCCATATGAAAGTACATCGGAACATCAAAAAAACGTTTTCGCTGAAGTACATTTCCATAGAGAAGTACATCGGAACATCAAAAAAACGTTTACGCTGCGGTACATTTCCAATTTGAAGTACATCGGAACATCCAGAAAACATTTCCGCTGCGGTACATTTCCATATAGAAGTACATCGGAACATCCAGAAAACGTTTACGCTGCGGTACATTTCCATATAGAAGTACATCGGAACATCCAGAAAACGTTTCCGCTGCGGTACATTTCCATATAGAAGTACATCGGAACATCCAGAAAACGTTTACGCTGCGGTACATTTCCATATAGAAGTACATCGGAACATCCAGAAAACGTTTACGCTGCGGTACATTTCCATATAAAAGTACATCGGAACATCCAAAAAACGTTTACGCTGCGGTACATTTCCATATGAAAGAACATCGGAACATCCAGAAAACGTTTACGCTGCGGTACATTTCCATATAGAAGTACATCGGAGCATCCAAAAAACGTTTACGCTGCGGTACATTTCCATATAGAAGTACATCGGAACATCCAGAAAACGTTTACGCTGCGGTACATTTCCATATAAAAGTACATCGGAACATCCAAAAAACGTTTACGCTGCGGTACATTTCCAATTTGAAGTACATCGGAACATCCAGAAAACATTTCCGCTGCGGTACATTTCCATATGAAAGTACATCGGAGCATCCAAAAAACGTTTACGCTGCGGTACATTTCCATATAGAAGTACATCGGAACATCCAGAAAACGTTTACGCTGCGGTACATTTCCATATGAAAGAACATCGGAACATCCAGAAAACGTTTCCGCTGCGGTACATTTCCATATGAAAGTACATCGGAGCATCCAAAAAACGTTTACGCTGCGGTACATTTCCATATAGAAGTACATCGGAACATCCAGAAAACGTTTACGCTGCGGTACATTTCCATATAAAAGTACATCGGAACATCCAAAAAACGTTTACGCTGCGGTACATTTCCATATAGAAGTACATCGGAACATCCAGAAAACGTTTACGCTGCGGTACATTTCCATATAAAAGTACATCGGAACATCCAAAAAACGTTTACGCTGCGGTACATTTCCATATGAAAGAACATCGGAACATCCAGAAAACGTTTACGCTGCGGTACATTTCCATATAGAAGTACATCGGAGCATCCAAAAAACGTTTACGCTGCGGTACATTTCCATATAGAAGTACATCGGAACATCCAGAAAACGTTTACGCTGCGGTACATTTCCATATAAAAGTACATCGGAACATCCAAAAAACGTTTACGCTGCGGTACATTTCCAATTTGAAGTACATCGGAACATCCAGAAAACATTTCCGCTGCGGTACATTTCCATATGAAAGTACATCGGAGCATCCAAAAAACGTTTACGCTGCGGTACATTTCCATATAGAAGTACATCGGAACATCCAGAAAACGTTTACGCTGCGGTACATTTCCATATGAAAGAACATCGGAACATCCAGAAAACGTTTCCGCTGCGGTACATTTCCATATGAAAGTACATCGGAGCATCCAAAAAACGTTTACGCTGCGGTACATTTCCATATAGAAGTACATCGGAACATCCAGAAAACGTTTACGCTGCGGTACATTTCCATATAAAAGTACATCGGAACATCCAAAAAACGTTTACGCTGCGGTACATTTCCATATGAAAGAACATCGGAACATCCAGAAAACGTTTACGCTGCGGTACATTTCCATATAGAAGTACATCGGAGCATCCAACAAACGTTTACGCTGCGGTACATTTCCATATAGAAGTACATCGGAACATCCAGAAAACGTTTCCGCTGCGGTACATTTCCAATTTGAAGTACATCGGAACATCCAGAAAACGTTTCCGCTGCGGTACATTTCCATATAGAAGTACATCGGAGCATCCAAAAAACGTTTACGCTGCGGTACATTTCCATATAGAAGTACATCGGAACATCCAGAAAACGTTTCCGCTGCGGTACATTTCCAATTTGAAGTACATCGGAACATCCAGAAAACGTTTACGCTGCGGTACATTTCCATATGAAAGTACATCGGAGCATCCAAAAAACGTTTACGCTGCGGTACATTTCCATATAGAAGTACATCGGAACATCCAAAAAACGTTTACGCTGCGGTACATTTCCATATGAAAGAACATCGGAACATCCAGAAAACGTTTACGCTGCGGTACATTTCCATATAGAAGTACATCGGAGCATCCAAAAAACGTTTACGCTGCGGTACATTTCCATATAGAAGTACATCGGAACATCCAGAAAACGTTTCCGCTGCGGTACATTTCCAATTTGAAGTACATCGGAACATCCAGAAAACGTTTACGCTGCGGTACATTTCCATATGAAAGTACATCGGAGCATCCAAAAAACGTTTACGCTGCGGTACATTTCCAATTTGAAGTACATCGGAACATCCAGAAAACGTTTACGCTGCGGTACATTTCCATATGAAAGTACATCGGAGCATCCAAAAAACGTTTACGCTGCGGTACATTTCCATATAGAAGTACATCGGAACATCCAAAAAACGTTTACGCTGCGGTACATTTCCATATGAAAGAACATCGGAACATCCAGAAAACGTTTACGCTGCGGTACATTTCCATATAGAAGTACATCGGAGCATCCAAAAAACGTTTACGCTGCGGTACATTTCCATATAGAAGTACATCGGAACATCCAGAAAACGTTTCCGCTGCGGTACATTTCCAATTTGAAGTACATCGGAACATCCAGAAAACGTTTACGCTGCGGTACATTTCCATATGAAAGTACATCGGAGCATCCAAAAAACGTTTACGCTGCGGTACATTTCCAATTTGAAGTACATCGGAACATCCAGAAAACGTTTACGCTGCGGTACATTTCCATATGAAAGTACATCGGAGCATCCAAAAAACGTTTACGCTGCGGTACATTTCCATATGAAAGTACATCGGAACATCCAGAAAACGTTTACGCTGCGGTACATTTCCATATGAAAGTACATCGGAGCATCCAAAAAACGTTTACGCTGCGGTACATTTCCATATGAAAGAACATCGGAACATCCAGAAAACGTTTACGCTGCGGTACATTTCCATATAGAAGTACATCGGAACATCCAGAAAACGTTTCCGCTGCGGTACATTTCCAATTTGAAGTACATCGGAACATCCAGAAAACGTTTCCGCTGCGGTACATTTCCATATAGAAGTACATCGGAACATCCAGAAAACGTTTCCGCTGCGGTACATTTCCATATGGAAGAACATCGGAACATCCAGAAAACATTTCCGCTGCGGTACATTTCCAATTTGAAGTACATCGGAACATCCAAAAAACGTTTACGCTGCGGTACATTTCCATATGAAAGTACATCGGAGCATCCAAAAAACGTTTACGCTGCGGTACATTTCCATATAGAAGTACATCGGAACATCCAGAAAACGTTTACGCTGCGGTACATTTCCATATAGAAGTACATCGGAACATCCAGAAAACGTTTACGCTGCGGTACATTTCCATATGAAAGAACATCGGAACATCCAGAAAACGTTTACGCTGCGGTACATTTCCATATAGAAGTACATCGGAACATCCAGAAAACGTTTCCGCTGCGGTACATTTCCAATTTGAAGTACATCGGAACATCCAGAAAACGTTTCCGCTGCGGTACATTTCCATATGAAAGTACATCGGAGCATCCAAAAAACGTTTACGCTGCGGTACATTTCCATATAGAAGTACATCGGAACATCCAGAAAACGTTTCCGCTGCGGTACATTTCCATATAGAAGTACATCGGAACATCCAGAAAACGTTTACGCTGCGGTACATTTCCATATGAAAGAACATCGGAACATCCAGAAAACGTTTACGCTGCGGTACATTTCCATATAGAAGTACATCGGAACATCCAGAAAACGTTTCCGCTGCGGTACATTTCCAATTTGAAGTACATCGGAACATCCAGAAAACGTTTCCGCTGCGGTACATTTCCATATAGAAGTACATCGGAACATCCAGAAAACGTTTACGCTGCGGTACATTTCCATATAGAAGTACATCGGAGCATCCAAAAAACGTTTACGCTGCGGTACATTTCCATATAGAAGTACATCGGAACATCCAGAAAACGTTTCCGCTGCGGTACATTTCCAATTTGAAGTACATCGGAACATCCAGAAAACGTTTCCGCTGCGGTACATTTCCATATAGAAGTACATCGGAACATCCAGAAAACGTTTACGCTGCGGTACATTTCCATATGAAAGAACATCGGAACATCCAGAAAACGTTTCCGCTGCGGTACATTTCCATATAGAAGTACATCGGAACATCCAAAAAACGTTTACGCTGCGGTACATTTCCATATGAAAGAACATCGGAACATCCAGAAAACGTTTCCGCTGCGGTACATTTCCATATAGAAGTACATCGGAACATCCAAAAAACGTTTACGCTGCGGTACATTTCCATATAGAAGTACATCGGAACATCCAGAAAACGTTTACGCTGCGGTACATTTCCATATGAAAGAACATCGGAACATCCAGAAAACGTTTACGCTGCGGTACATTTCCATATAGAAGTACATCGGAACATCCAGAAAACGTTTACGCTGCGGTACATTTCCATATAGAAGTACATCGGAGCATCCAAAAAACGTTTACGCTGCGGTACATTTCCATATAGAAGTACATCGGAACATCCAGAAAACGTTTCCGCTGCGGTACATTTCCATATGAAAGAACATCGGAACATCCAGAAAACGTTTACGCTGCGGTACATTTCCAATTTGAAGTACATCGGAACATCCAGAAAACGTTTCCGCTGCGGTACATTTCCAATTTGAAGTACATCGGAACATCCAGAAAACGTTTCCGCTGCGGTACATTTCCATATAGAAGTACATCGGAACATCCAGAAAACGTTTCCGCTGCGGTACGTTTCCATATGGAAGAACATCGGAACATCCAGAAAACATTTCCGCTGCGGTACATTTCCAATTTGAAGTACATCGGAACATCCAGAAAACGTTTCCGCTGCGGTACGTTTCCATATGGAAGAACATCGGAACATCCAGAAAACATTTCCGCTGCGGTACATTTCCAATTTGAAGTACATCGGAACATCCAGAAAACGTTTCCGCTGCGGTACATTTCCATATAGAAGTACATCGGAACATCCAGAAAACGTTTCCGCTGCGGTACATTTCCAATTTGAAGTACATCGGAACATCCAGAAAACGTTTCCGCTGCGGTACGTTTCCATATGGAAGAACATCGGAACATCCAGAAAACATTTCCGCTGCGGTACATTTCCAATTTGAAGTACATCGGAACATCCAGAAAACGTTTCCGCTGCGGTACATTTCCATATAGAAGTACATCGGAACATCCAAAAAACGTTTACGCTGCGGTACATTTCCATATGAAAGAACATCGGAACATCCAGAAAACGTTTACGCTGCGGTACATTTCCATATAGAAGTACATCGGAGCATCCAAAAAACGTTTACGCTGCGGTACATTTCCATATAGAAGTACATCGGAACATCCAGAAAACGTTTCCGCTGCGGTACATTTCCAATTTGAAGTACATCGGAACATCCAGAAAACGTTTCCGCTGCGGTACATTTCCATATAGAAGTACATCGGAACATCCAGAAAACGTTTCCGCTGCGGTACGTTTCCATATGGAAGAACATCGGAACATCCAGAAAACATTTCCGCTGCGGTACATTTCCATATAGAAGTACATCGGAACATCCAGAAAACGTTTCCGCTGCGGTACGTTTCCATATGGAAGAACATCGGAACATCCAGAAAACATTTCCGCTGCGGTACATTTCCAATTTGAAGTACATCGGAACATCCAGAAAACGTTTCCGCTGCGGTACATTTCCATATAGAAGTACATCGGAACATCCAAAAAACGTTTACGCTGCGGTACATTTCCATATGAAAGAACATCGGAACATCCAGAAAACGTTTACGCTGCGGTACATTTCCATATAGAAGTACATCGGAACATCCAGAAAACGTTTACGCTGCGGTACATTTCCATATAGAAGTACATCGGAACATCCAGAAAACGTTTCCGCTGCGGTACATTTCCAATTTGAAGTACATCGGAACATCCAGAAAACATTTCCGCTGCGGTACATTTCCATATAGAAGTACATCGGAACATCCAGAAAACGTTTCCGCTGCGGTACATTTCCATATAGAAGTACATCGGAACATCCAGAAAACGTTTACGCTGCGGTACATTTCCATATAGAAGTACATCGGAACATCCAGAAAACGTTACGCTGCGGTACATTTCCATATGAAAGAACATCGGAGCATCCAAAAAACGTTTACGCTGCGGTACATTTCCATATAGAAGTACATCGGAACATCCAGAAAACGTTTACGCTGCGGTACATTTCCATATGAAAGAACATCGGAACATCCAGAAAACGTTTACGCTGCGGTACATTTCCATATAGAAGTACATCGGAGCATCCAAAAAACGTTTACGCTGCGGTACATTTCCATATAGAAGTACATCGGAGCATCCAAAAAACGTTTACGCTGCGGTACATTTCCATATAGAAGTACATCGGAACATCAAGAAAACGTTTCCGCTGCGGTACATTTCCAATTTGAAGTACATCGGAACATCCAGAAAACGTTTCCGCTGCGGTACATTTCCATATAGAAGTACATCGGAACATCCAGAAACGTTAACGCTGCGGTACATTTCCATATGAAAGTACATCGGAACATCAAAAAAACGTTTACGCTGAAGTACATTTCCATAGAGAAGTACATCGGAACATCAAAAAAACGTTTACGCTGCGGTACATTTCCATATGAAAGTACATCGGAGCATCCAAAAAACGTTTCCGCTGCGGTACATTTCCAATTTGAAGTACATCGGAACATCCAGAAAACATTTCCGCTGCGGTACATTTCCATATAGAAGTACATCGGAACATCCAGAAAACGTTTACGCTGCGGTACATTTCCATATAGAAGTACATCGGAGCATCCAAAAAACGTTTACGCTGCGGTACATTTCCATATAGAAGTACATCGGAACATCCAAAAAACGTTTACGCTGCGGTACATTTCCATATAGAAGTACATCGGAACATCCAGAAAACGTTTACGCTGCGGTACATTTCCATATGAAAGTACATCGGAGCATCCAAAAAACGTTTCCGCTGCGGTACATTTCCAATTTGAAGTACATCGGAACATCCAGAAAACATTTCCGCTGCGGTACATTTCCATATGAAAGTACATCGGAGCATCCAAAAAACGTTTACGCTGCGGTACATTTCCATATGAAAGTACATCGGAACATCAAAAAAACGTTTACGCTGAAGTACATTTCCATAGAGAAGTACATCGGAACATCAAAAAAACGTTTACGCTGCGGTACATTTCCAATTTGAAGTACATCGGAACATCCAGAAAACATTTCCGCTGCGGTACATTTCCATATGAAAGTACATCGGAGCATCCAAAAAACGTTTACGCTGCGGTACATTTCCATATAGAAGTACATCGGAACATCCAGAAAACGTTTACGCTGCGGTACATTTCCATATGAAAGAACATCGGAACATCCAGAAAACGTTTCCGCTGCGGTACATTTCCATATGAAAGTACATGGGAGCATCCAAAAAACGTTTCCGCTGCGGTACATTTCCATATAGAAGTACATCGGAGCATCCAAAAAACGTTTACGCTGCGGTACATTTCCATATAGAAGTACATCGGAACATCCAGAAAACGTTTCCGCTGCGGTACATTTCCAATTTGAAGTACATCGGAACATCCAGAAAACGTTTACGCTGCGGTACATTTCCATATGAAAGTACATCGGAGCATCCAAAAAACGTTTACGCTGCGGTACATTTCCATATAGAAGTACATCGGAACATCCAAAAAACGTTTACGCTGCGGTACATTTCCATATGAAAGAACATCGGAACATCCAGAAAACGTTTACGCTGCGGTACATTTCCATATAGAAGTACATCGGAGCATCCAAAAAACGTTTACGCTGCGGTACATTTCCATATAGAAGTACATCGGAGCATCCAAAAAACGTTTACGCTGCGGTACATTTCCATATAGAAGTACATCGGAACATCAAGAAAACGTTTCCGCTGCGGTACATTTCCAATTTGAAGTACATCGGAACATCCAGAAAACATTTCCGCTGCGGTACATTTCCATATGGAAGTACATCGGAACAGCCAGAAAACGTTTCCGCTGCGGTACATTTCCATATAGAAGTACATCGGAGCATCCAAAAAACGTTTACGCTGCGGTACATTTCCATATAGAAGTACATCGGAACATCCAGAAAACGTTTCCGCTGCGGTACATTTCCAATTTGAAGTACATCGGAACATCCAGAAAACATTTCCGCTGCGGTACATTTCCATATGAAAGTACATCGGAGCATCCAAAAAACGTTTACGCTGCGGTACATTTCCATATAGAAGTACATCGGAACATCCAAAAAACGTTTACGCTGCGGTACATTTCCATATGAAAGAACATCGGAACATCCAGAAAACGTTTACGCTGCGGTACATTTCCATATAGAAGTACATCGGAGCATCCAAAAAACGTTTACGCTGCGGTACATTTCCATATAGAAGTACATCGGAGCATCCAAAAAACGTTTACGCTGCGGTACATTTCCATATAGAAGTACATCGGAACATCAAGAAAACGTTTCCGCTGCGGTACATTTCCAATTTGAAGTACATCGGAACATCCAGAAAACATTTCCGCTGCGGTACATTTCCATATAGAAGTACATCGGAACATCCAAAAAACGTTTACGCTGCGGTACATTTCCATATGAAAGAACATCGGCACATCCAGAAAACGTTTACGCTGCGGTACATTTCCATATAGAAGTACATCGGAGCATCCAAAAAACGTTTACGCTGCGGTACATTTCCATATAGAAGTACATCGGAACATCAAGAAAACGTTTCCGCTGCGGTACATTTCCAATTTGAAGTACATCGGAACATCCAGAAAACATTTCCGCTGCGGTACATTTCCATATGGAAGTACATCGGAACAGCCAGAAAACGTTTCCGCTGCGGTACATTTCCATATAGAAGTACATCGGAGCATCCAAAAAACGTTTACGCTGCGGTACATTTCCATATAGAAGTACATCGGAACATCCAGAAAACGTTTCCGCTGCGGTACATTTCCAATTTGAAGTACATCGGAACATCCAGAAAACGTTTACGCTGCGGTACATTTCCATATGAAAGTACATCGGAGCATCCAAAAAACGTTTACGCTGCGGTACATTTCCATATAGAAGTACATCGGAACATCCAAAAAACGTTTACGCTGCGGTACATTTCCATATGAAAGAACATCGGAACATCCAGAAAACGTTTACGCTGCGGTACATTTCCATATAGAAGTACATCGGAGCATCCAAAAAACGTTTACGCTGCGGTACATTTCCATATAGAAGTACATCGGAGCATCCAAAAAACGTTTACGCTGCGGTACATTTCCATATAGAAGTACATCGGAACATCAAGAAAACGTTTCCGCTGCGGTACATTTCCAATTTGAAGTACATCGGAACATCCAGAAAACATTTCCGCTGCGGTACATTTCCATATAGAAGTACATCGGAACATCCAGAAAACGTTTACGCTGCGGTACATTTCCATATAGAAGTACATCGGAGCATCCAAAAAACGTTTACGCTGCGGTACATTTCCATATAGAAGTACATCGGAGCATCCAAAAAACGTTTACGCTGCGGTACATTTCCATATAGAAGTACATCGGAACATCAAGAAAACGTTTCCGCTGCGGTACATTTCCAATTTGAAGTACATCGGAACATCCAGAAAACATTTCCGCTGCGGTACATTTCCATATGGAAGTACATCGGAACAGCCAGAAAACGTTTCCGCTGCGGTACATTTCCATATAGAAGTACATCGGAGCATCCAAAAAACGTTTACGCTGCGGTACATTTCCATATAGAAGTACATCGGAACATCCAGAAAACGTTTCCGCTGCGGTACATTTCCAATTTGAAGTACATCGGAACATCCAGAAAACATTTCCGCTGCGGTACATTTCCATATAGAAGTACATCGGAACATCCAAAAAACGTTTACGCTGCGGTACATTTCCATATGAAAGAACATCGGAACATCCAGAAAACATTTCCGCTGCGGTACATTTCCATATGGAAGTACATCGGAACAGCCAGAAAACGTTTCCGCTGCGGTACATTTCCATATAGAAGTACATCGGAGCATCCAAAAAACGTTTACGCTGCGGTACATTTCCATATAGAAGTACATCGGAACATCCAGAAAACGTTTCCGCTGCGGTACATTTCCAATTTGAAGTACATCGGAACATCCAGAAAACATTTCCGCTGCGGTACATTTCCATATGGAAGTACATCGGAACAGCCAGAAAACGTTTCCGCTGCGGTACATTTCCATATAGAAGTACATCGGAGCATCCAAAAAACGTTTACGCTGCGGTACATTTCCATATGAAAGAACATCGGAACATCCAGAAAACGTTTACGCTGCGGTACATTTCCAATTTGAAGTACATCGGAACATCCAGAAAACGTTTACGCTGCGGTACATTTCCATATAGAAGTACATCGGAGCATCCAAAAAACGTTTCCGCTGCGGTACATTTCCAATTTGAAGTACATCGGAACATCCAGAAAACATTTCCGCTGCGGTACATTTCCATATGGAAGTACATCGGAACAGCCAGAAAACGTTTCCGCTGCGGTACATTTCCATATAGAAGTACATCGGAGCATCCAAAAAACGTTTACGCTGCGGTACATTTCCATATGAAAGAACATCGGAACATCCAGAAAACGTTTACGCTGCGGTACATTTCCATATAAAAGTACATCGGAACAGCCAGAAAACGTTTCCGCTGCGGTACATTTCCATATAGAAGTACATCGGAGCATCCAAAAAACGTTTACGCTGCGGTACATTTCCATATAGAAGTACATCGGAACATCCAGAAAACATTTACGCTGCGGTACATTTCCATATGAAAGAACATCGGAACATCCAGAAAACGTTTACGCTGCGGTACATTTCCATATAGAAGTACATCGGAGCATCCAAAAAACGTTTACGCTGCGGTACATTTCCATATAGAAGTACATCGGAACATCCAGAAAACGTTTCCGCTGCGGTACATTTCCAATTTGAAGTACATCGGAACATCCAGAAAACATTTCCGCTGCGGTACATTTCCATATAGAAGTACATCGGAACATCCAGAAAACGTTTACGCTGCGGTACATTTCCATATGAAAGAACATCGGAACATCCAAAAAACGTTTACGCTGCGGTACATTTCCATATGAAAGAACATCGGAACATCCAGAAAACGTTTACGCTGCGGTACATTTCCATATAGAAGTACATCGGAACATCCAGAAAACGTTTCCGCTGCGGTACATTTCCATATAGAAGTACATCGGAACATCCAGAAAACGTTTACGCTGCGGTACATTTCCATATGAAAGAACATCGGAACATCCAGAAAACGTTTACGCTGCGGTACATTTCCATATAGAAGTACATCGGAGCATCCAAAAAACGTTTACGCTGCGGTACATTTCCATATGAAAGTACATCGGAACATCCAGAAAACGTTTCCGCTGCGGTACATTTCCAATTTGAAGTACATCGGAACATCCAGAAAACATTTCCGCTGCGGTACATTTCCATATAGAAGTACATCGGAACATCCAGAAAACGTTTCCGCTGCGGTACATTTCCATATAGAAGTACATCGGAACATCCAAAAAACGTTTACGCTGCGGTACATTTCCATATAGAAGTACATCGGAACATCCAGAAAACGTTTCCGCTGCGGTACATTTCCAATTTGAAGTACATCGGAACATCCAGAAAACGTTTACGCTGCGGTACATTTCCACATGAAAGAACATCGGAACATCCAGAAAACGTTTACGCTGCGGTACATTTCCATATAGAAGTACATCGGAACATCCAGAAAACGTTTCCGCTGCGGTACATTTCCATATAGAAGTACATCGGAACATCCAGAAAACATTTACGCTGCGGTACATTTCCATATGAAAGAACATCGGAACATCCAGAAAACGTTTACGCTGCGGTACATTTCCATATAGAAGTACATCGGAGCATCCAAAAAACGTTTACGCTGCGGTACATTTCCATATAGAAGTACATCGGAACATCCAGAAAACGTTTCCGCTGCGGTACATTTCCAATTTGAAGTACATCGGAACATCCAGAAAACATTTCCGCTGCGGTACATTTCCATATAGAAGTACATCGGAACATCCAGAAAACGTTTACGCTGCGGTACATTTCCATATGAAAGAACATCGGAACATCCAAAAAACGTTTACGCTGCGGTACATTTCCATATAGAAGTACATCGGAACATCCAGAAAACGTTTACGCTGCGGTACATTTCCATATAGAAGTACATCGGAACATCCAGAAAACGTTTCCGCTGCGGTACATTTCCATATAGAAGTACATCGGAACATCCAGAAAACGTTTACGCTGCGGTACATTTCCATATGAAAGAACATCGGAACATCCAGAAAACGTTTACGCTGCGGTACATTTCCATATAGAAGTACATCGGAGCATCCAAAAAACGTTTACGCTGCGGTACATTTCCATATAGAAGTACATCGGAACATCCAGAAAACGTTTCCGCTGCGGTACATTTCCAATTTGAAGTACATCGGAACATCCAGAAAACATTTCCGCTGCGGTACATTTCCATATAGAAGTACATCGGAACATCCAGAAAACGTTTCCGCTGCGGTACATTTCCATATAGAAGTACATCGGAACATCCAGAAAACGTTTACGCTGCGGTACATTTCCATATAGAAGTACATCGGAACATCCAGAAAACGTTACGCTGCGGTACATTTCCATATGAAAGAACATCGGAGCATCCAAAAAACGTTTACGCTGCGGTACATTTCCATATAGAAGTACATCGGAACATCCAGAAAACGTTTACGCTGCGGTACATTTCCATATGAAAGAACATCGGAACATCCAGAAAACGTTTACGCTGCGGTACATTTCCATATAGAAGTACATCGGAACATCCAGAAAACGTTTACGCTGCGGTACATTTCCATATAGAAATACATCGGAACATCCAGAAAACGTTTACGCTGCGGTACATTTCCATATAGAAGTACATCGGAGCATCCAAAAAACGTTTACGCTGCGGTACATTTCCATATAGAAGTACATCGGAACATCCAGAAAACGTTTCCGCTGCGGTACATTTCCAATTTGAAGTACATCGGAACATCCAGAAAACATTTCCGCTGCGGTACATTTCCATATAGAAGTACATCGGAACATCCAGAAAACGTTTCCGCTGCGGTACATTTCCATATAGAAGTACATCGGAACATCCAGAAAACGTTTACGCTGCGGTACATTTCCATATAGAAGTACATCGGAACATCCAGAAAACGTTACGCTGCGGTACATTTCCATATGAAAGAACATCGGAGCATCCAAAAAACGTTTACGCTGCGGTACATTTCCATATAGAAGTACATCGGAACATCCAGAAAACGTTTACGCTGCGGTACATTTCCATATGAAAGAACATCGGAACATCCAGAAAACGTTTACGCTGCGGTACATTTCCATATAGAAGTACATCGGAACATCCAGAAAACGTTTACGCTGCGGTACATTTCCATATAGAAATACATCGGAACATCCAGAAAACGTTTCCGCTGCGGTACATTTCCATATAGAAGTACATCGGAACATCCAGAAAACATTTCCGCTGCGGTACATTTCCAATTTGAAGTACATCGGAACATCCAGAAAACGTTTCCGCTGCGGTACATTTCCAATTTGAAGTACATCGGAACATCCAGAAAACGTTTACGCTGCGGTACATTTCCATATGAAAGAACATCGGAACATCCAGAAAACGTTTACGCTGCGGTACATTTCCATATAGAAGTACATCGGAACATCCAAAAAACGTTTACGCTGCGGTACATTTCCATATAGAAGTACATCGGAACATCCAGAAAACGTTTACGCTGCGGTACATTTCCATATGAAAGAACATCGGAACATCCAGAAAACGTTTACGCTGCGGTACATTTCCATATAGAAGTACATCGGAACATCCAGAAAACGTTTCCGCTGCGGTACATTTCCATATAGAAGTACATCGGAGCATCCAAAAAACGTTTACGCTGCGGTACATTTCCATATAGAAGTACATCGGAACATCCAGAAAACGTTTACGCTGCGGTACATTTCCAATTTGAAGTACATCGGAACATCCAGAAAACGTTTACGCTGAAGTACATTTCCATAGAGAAGTACATCGGAACATCAAAAAAACGTTTACGCTGCGGTACATTTCCAATTTGAAGTACATCGGAACATCCAGAAAACATTTCCGCTGCGGTACATTTCCATATGAAAGTACATCGGAGCATCCAAAAAACGTTTACGCTGCGGTACATTTCCATATAGAAGTACATCGGAACATCCAGAAAACGTTTACGCTGCGGTACATTTCCATATGAAAGAACATCGGAGCATCCAAAAAACGTTTACGCTGCGGTACATTTCCATATAGAAGTACATCGGAACATCCAGAAAACGTTTCCGCTGCGGTACATTGCCATTTAGAAGTACATCGGAACATTTAGAAAACGTTTCCGCTGCGGTACATTTCCATATAGAAGTACATCGGAACATCCAGAAAACGTTTACGCTGAAGTACATTTCCATAGAGAAGTACATCGGAACATCAAAAAAACGTTTACGCTGCGGTACATTTCCAATTTGAAGTACATCGGAACATCCAGAAAACATTTCCGCTGCGGTACATTTCCATATGAAAGTACATCGGAGCATCCAAAAAACGTTTACGCTGCGGTACATTTCCATATAGAAGTACATCGGAACATCCAGAAAACGTTTACGCTGCGGTACATTTCCATATGAAAGAACATCGGAGCATCCAAAAAACGTTTACGCTGCGGTACATTTCCATATAGAAGTACATCGGAACATCCAGAAAACGTTTCCGCTGCGGTACATTGCCATTTAGAAGTACATCGGAACATTTAGAAAACGTTTCCGCTGCGGTACATTTCCATATAGAAGTACATCGGAACATCCAGAAAACGTTTACGCTGAAGTACATTTCCATAGAGAAGTACATCGGAACATCAAAAAAACGTTTACGCTGCGGTACATTTCCAATTTGAAGTACATCGGAACATCCAGAAAACGTTTCCGCTGCGGTACATTTCCATATGAAAGTACATCGGAGCATCCAAAAAACGTTTCCGCTGCGGTACATTTCCATATAGAAGTACATCGGAGCATCCAAAAAACGTTTACGCTGCGGTACATTTCCATATAGAAGTACATCGGAACATCCAGAAAACGTTTCCGCTGCGGTACATTTCCAATTTGAAGTACATCGGAACATCCAGAAAACGTTTACGCTGCGGTACATTTCCATATGAAAGTACATCGGAGCATCCAAAAAACGTTTACGCTGCGGTACATTTCCATATAGAAGTACATCGGAACATCCAAAAAACGTTTACGCTGCGGTACATTTCCATATGAAAGAACATCGGAACATCCAGAAAACGTTTACGCTGCGGTACATTTCCATATAGAAGTACATCGGAGCATCCAAAAAACGTTTACGCTGCGGTACATTTCCATATAGAAGTACATCGGAGCATCCAAAAAACGTTTACGCTGCGGTACATTTCCATATAGAAGTACATCGGAACATCCAGAAAACGTTTCCGCTGCGGTACATTTCCATATAGAAGTACATCGGAGCATCCAAAAAACGTTTACGCTGCGGTACATTTCCATATAGAAGTACATCGGAACATCCAAAAAACGTTTACGCTGCGGTACATTTCCATATGAAAGAACATCGGAACATCCAGAAAACGTTTCCGCTGCGGTACATTTCCATATGAAAGTACATCGGAGCATCCAAAAAACGTTTCCGCTGCGGTACATTTCCATATAGAAGTACATCGGAGCATCCAAAAAACGTTTACGCTGCGGTACATTTCCATATAGAAGTACATCGGAACATCCAGAAAACGTTTCCGCTGTGGTACATTTCCAATTTGAAGTACATCGGAACATCCAGAAAACGTTTACGCTGCGGTACATTTCCATATGAAAGTACATCGGAGCATCCAAAAAACGTTTACGCTGCGGTACATTTCCATATAGAAGTACATCGGAACATCCAAAAAACGTTTACGCTGCGGTACATTTCCATATGAAAGAACATCGGAACATCCAGAAAACGTTTACGCTGCGGTACATTTCCATATAGAAGTACATCGGAACATCCAGAAAACGTTTACGCTGCGGTACATTTCCATATGGAAGAACATCGGAACATCCAGAAAACGTTTACGCTGCGGTACATTTCCATATAGAAATACATCGGAACATCCAGAAAACGTTTCCGCTGCAGTACATTTCCATATAGAAGTACATCGGAACATCCAGAAAACGTTTACGCTGCGGTACATTTCCATATGAAAGAACATCGGAACATCCAGAAAACGTTTACGCTGCGGTACATTTCCATATAGAAGTACATCGGAACATCCAGAAAACGTTTCCGCTGCGGTACATTTCCATATAGAAGTACATCGGAACATCCAAAAAACGTTTACGCTGCGGTACATTTCCATATGAAAGAACATCGGAACATCCAGAAAACGTTTCCGCTGCGGTACATTTCCATATAGAAGTACATCGGAGCATCCAAAAAACGTTTACGCTGCGGTACATTTCCATATAGAAGTACATCGGAACATCCAGAAAACGTTTCCGCTGTGGTACATTTCCAATTTGAAGTACATCGGAACATCCAGAAAACGTTTACGCTGCGGTACATTTCCATATGAAAGTACATCGGAGCATCCAAAAAACGTTTACGCTGCGGTACATTTCCATATAGAAGTACATCGGAACATCCAAAAAACGTTTACGCTGCGGTACATTTCCATATGAAAGAACATCGGAACATCCAGAAAACGTTCTCGCTGCGGTACATTTCCATATGAAAGTACATCGGAGCATCCAAAAAACGTTTACGCTGCGGTACATTTCCATATAGAAGTACATCGGAACATCCAAAAAACGTTTACGCTGCGGTACATTTCCATATGAAAGTACATCGGAGCATCCAAAAAACGTTTACGCTGCGGTACATTTCCAATTTGAAGTACATCGGAACATCCAGAAAACGTTTACGCTGCGGTACATTTCCATATGAAAGAACATCGGAACATCCAGAAAACGTTTACGCTGCGGTACATTTCCATATGAAAGTACATCGGAGCATCCAAAAAACGTTTCCGCTGCGGTACATTTCCATATAGAAGTACATCGGAGCATCCAAAAAACGTTTACGCTGCGGTACATTTCCATATAGAAGTACATCGGAACATCCAGAAAACGTTTCCGCTGCGGTACATTTCCAATTTGAAGTACATCGGAACATCCAGAAAACATTTCCGCTGCGGTACATTTCCATATGAAAGTACATCGGAGCATCCAAAAAACGTTTACGCTGCGGTACATTTCCATATGAAAGTACATCGGAACATCAAAAAAACGTTTACGCTGAAGTACATTTCCATAGAGAAGTACATCGGAACATCAAAAAAACGTTTACGCTGCGGTACATTTCCATATAGAAGTACATCGGAACATCCAGAAAACGTTTACGCTGCGGTACATTTCCATATGAAAGTACATCGGAGCATCCAAAAAACGTTTACGCTGCGGTACATTTCCATATAGAAGTACATCGGAACATCCAGAAAACGTTTCCGCTGCGGTACATTTCCATATGAAAGAACATCGGAACATCCAGAAAACGTTTCCGCTGCGGTACATTTCCATATAGAAGTACATCGGAGCATCCAAAAAACGTTTACGCTGCGGTACATTTCCATATAGAAGTACATCGGAACATCCAGAAAACGTTTACGCTGCGGTACATTTCCATATGAAAGAACATCGGAACATCCAGAAAACGTTTTCGCTGCGGTACATTTCCATATGAAAGTACATCGGAGCATCCAAAAAACGTTTACGCTGCGGTACATTTCCATATAGAAGTACATCGGAACATCCAAAAAACGTTTACGCTGCGGTACATTTCCATATGAAAGTACATCGGAGCATCCAAAAAACGTTTACGCTGCGGTACATTTCCATATGAAAGTACATCGGAGCATCCAAAAAACGTTTACGCTGCGGTACATTTCCATATAGAAGTACATCGGAACATCCAGAAAACGTTTACGCTGCGGTACATTTCCATATGAAAGAACATCGGAACATCCAGAAAACGTTTCCGCTGCGGTACATTTCCAATTTGAAGTACATCGGAACATCCAAAAAACGTTTACGCTGCGGTACATTTCCATATGAAAGTACATCGGAGCATCCAAAAAACGTTTACGCTGCGGTACATTTCCATATAGAAGTACATCGGAACATCCAGAAAACGTTTACGCTGCGGTACATTTCCATATGAAAGAACATCGGAACATCCAGAAAACGTTTCCGCTGCGGTACATTTCCAATTTGAAGTACATCGGAACATCCAAAAAACGTTTACGCTGCGGTACATTTCCATATGAAAGAACATCGGAACATCCAGAAAACGTTTACGCTGCGGTACATTTCCATATAGAAGTACATCGGAGCATCCAAAAAACGTTTACGCTGCGGTACATTTCCATATAGAAGTACATCGGAACATCCAGAAAACGTTTACGCTGCGGTACATTTCCATATAGAAGTACATCGGAACATCCAGAAAACGTTTCCGCTGCGGTACATTTCCATATAGAAGTACATCGGAACATCCAAAAAACGTTTACGCTGCGGTACATTTCCATATAGAAGTACATCGGAACATCCAGAAAACGTTTACGCTGCGGTACATTTCCATATGAAAGTACATCGGAGCATCCAAAAAACGTTTACGCTGCGGTACATTTCGATATAGAAGTACATCGGAACATCCAGAAAACGTTTCCGCTGCGGTACATTTCCATATAGAAGTACATCGGAACATCCAAAAAACGTTTACGCTGCGGTACATTTCCATATAGAAGTACATCGGAACATCCAGAAAACGTTTACGCTGCGGTACATTTCCATATGAAAGTACATCGGAGCATCCAAAAAACGTTTACGCTGCGGTACATTTCCATATAGAAGTACATCGGAACATCCAGAAAACGTTTCCGCTGCGGTACATTTCCATATGAAAGAACATCGGAACATCCAGAAAACGTTTACGCTGCGGTACATTTCCATATAGAAGTACATCGGAACATCCAGAAAACGTTTACGCTGCGGTACATTTCCATATAAAAGTACATCGGAACATCCAGAAAACGTTTACGCTGCGGTACATTTCCATATAAAAGTACATCGGAACATCCAGAAAACGTTTACGCTGCGGTACATTTCCATATAGAAGTACATCGGAACATCCAGAAAACGTTTACGCTGCGGTACATTTCCATATAGAAGTACATCGGAACATCCAGAAAACGTTTACGCTGCGGTACATTTCCATATAGAAGTACATCGGAACATCCAAAAAACGTTTACGCTGCGGTACATTTCCAATTTGAAGTACATCGGAACATCCAGAAAACATTTCCGCTGCGGTACATTTCCATATAGAAGTACATCGGAACATCCAGAAAACGTTTCCGCTGCGGTACATTTCCATATAGAAGTACATCGGAACATCCAGAAAACGTTTACGCTGCGGTACATTTCCATATAGAAGTACATCGGAACATCCAGAAAACGTTTACGCTGCGGTACATTTCCATATAAAAGTACATCGGAACATCCAGAAAACGTTTACGCTGCGGTACATTTCCATATAGAAGTACATCGGAGCATCCAAAAAACGTTTACGCTGCGGTACATTTCAATATAGAAGTACATCGGAACATCCAGAAAACGTTTCCGCTGCGGTACATTTCCAATTTGAAGTACATCGGAACATCCAGAAAACATTTCCGCTGCGGTACATTTCCATATGAAAGAACATCGGAACATCCAGAAAACGTTTCCGCTGCGGTACATTTCCATATGAAAGTACATCGGAGCATCCAAAAAACGTTTACGCTGCGGTACATTTCCATATAGAAGTACATCGGAGCATCCAAAAAACGTTTACGCTGCGGTACATTTCCATATAGAAGTACATCGGAACATCCAGAAAACGTTTCCGCTGCGGTACATTTCCATATGAAAGAACATCGGAACATCCAGAAAACATTTCCGCTGCGGTACATTTCCATATGAAAGAACATCGGAACATCCAGAAAACGTTTACGCTGCGGTACATTTCCATATAGAAGTACATCGGAGCATCCAAAAAACGTTTACGCTGCGGTACATTTCCATATAGAAGTACATCGGAACATCCAGAAAACGTTTCCGCTGCGGTACATTTCCAATTTGAAGTACATCGGAACATCCAGAAAACATTTCCGCTGCGGTACATTTCCATATGAAAGTACATCGGAGCATCCAAAAAACGTTTACGCTGAGGTACATTTCCATAGAGAAGTACATCGGAACATCAAAAAAACGTTTACGCTGCGGTACATTTCCATATAGAAGTACATCGGAACATCCAAAAAACGTTTACGCTGCGGTACATTTCCATATAGAAGTACATCGGAGCATCCAAAAAACGTTTACGCTGCGGTACATTTCCATATAGAAGTACATCGGAACATCCAGAAAACGTTTCCGCTGCGGTACATTTCCAATTTGAAGTACATCGGAACATCCAGAAAACATTTCCGCTGCGGTACATTTCCATATAGAAGTACATCGGAACATCCAAAAAACGTTTACGCTGCGGTACATTTCCATATGAAAGTACATCGGAACATCCAGAAAACGTTTCCGCTGCGGTACATTTCCATATAGAAGTACATCGGAGCATCCAAAAAACGTTTACGCTGCGGTACATTTCCATATGAAAGTACATCGGAACATCCAGAAAACGTTTCCGCTGCGGTACATTTCCATATAGAAGTACATCGGAACATCCAAAAAACGTTTACGCTGCGGTACATTTCCATATGAAAGAACATCGGAACATCCAGAAAACGTTTACGCTGCGGTACATTTCCATATAGAAGTACATCGGAGCATCCAAAAAACGTTTACGCTGCGGTACATTTCCATATAGAAGTACATCGGAACATCCAGAAAACGTTTACGCTGCGGTACATTTCCATATGGAAGTACATCGGAACATCCAGAAAACGTTTCCGCTGCGGTACATTTCCATATAGAAGTGCATTGGAACATCCAGAAAACGTTTCCGCTGCGGTACATTTCCATATAGAAGTACATCGGAACATCCAAAAAACGTTTACGCTGCGGTACATTTCCATATGAAAGTACATCGGAGCATCCAAAAAACGTTTACGCTGCGGTACATTTCCATATGAAAGTACATCGGAGCATCCAAAAAACGTTTACGCTGCGGTACATTTCCATATGAAAGAACATCGGAACATCCAGAAAACGTTTACGCTGCGGTACATTTCCATATAGAAGTACATCGGAACATCCAGAAAACGTTTACGCTGCGGTACATTTCCATATGAAAGAACATCGGAACATCCAGAAAACGTTTCCGCTGCGGTACATTTCCATATAGAAGTACATCGGAACATCCAAAAAACGTTTACGCTGCGGTACATTTCCATATGAAAGAACATCGGAACATCCAGAAAACGTTTACGCTGCGGTACATTTTAATATAGAAGTACATCGGAACATCCAGAAAACGTTTACGCTGCGGTACATTTCCATATGAAAGAACATCGGAACATCCAGAAAACGTTTACGCTGCGGTACATTTCCATATAGAAGTACATCGGAGCATCCAAAAAACGTTTACGCTGCGGTACATTTCCATATAGAAGTACATCGGAACATCCAGAAAACGTTTCCGCTGCGGTACATTTCCAATTTGAAGTACATCGGAACATCCAGAAAACATTTCCGCTGCGGTACATTTCCATATAGAAGTACATCGGAACATCCAGAAAACGTTTCCGCTGCGGTACATTTCCATATAGAAGTACATCGGAACATCCAAAAAACGTTTACGCTGCGGTACATTTCCATATGAAAGAACATCGGAACATCCAGAAAACGTTTACGCTGCGGTACATTTCCATATAGAAGTACATCGGAGCATCCAAAAAACGTTTACGCTGCGGTACATTTCCATATAGAAGTACATCGGAACATCCAGAAAACGTTTCCGCTGCGGTACATTTCCATATAGAAGTACATCGGAACATCCAAAAAACGTTTACGCTGCGGTACATTTCCATATAGAAGTACATCGGAACATCCAGAAAACGTTTACGCTGCGGTACATTTCCATATGAAAGTACATCGGAGCATCCAAAAAACGTTTACGCTGCGGTACATTTCCATATAGAAGTACATCGGAACATCCAGAAAACGTTTCCGCTGCGGTACATTTCCATATAGAAGTACATCGGAACATCCAAAAAACGTTTACGCTGCGGTACATTTCCATATGAAAGAACATCGGAACATCCAGAAAACGTTTACGCTGCGGTACATTTCCATATAGAAGTACATCGGAGCATCCAAAAAACGTTTACGCTGCGGTACATTTCCATATAGAAGTACATCGGAACATCCAGAAAACGTTTCCGCTGCGGTACATTTCCATATAGAAGTACATCGGAACATCCAGAAAACGTTTCCGCTGCGGTACATTTCCATATAGAAGTACATCGGAACATCCAGAAAACGTTTACGCTGCGGTACATTTCCATATGAAAGTACATCGGAGCATCCAAAAAACGTTTACGCTGCGGTACATTTCCATATAGAAGTACATCGGAGCATCCAAAAAACGTTTACGCTGCGGTACATTTCCATATAGAAGTACATCGGAACATCCAGAAAACGTTTCCGCTGCGGTACATTTCCATATAGAAGTACATCGGAACATCCAAAAAACGTTTACGCTGCGGTACATTTCCATATAGAAGTACATCGGAACATCCAGAAAACGTTTACGCTGCGGTACATTTCCATATGAAAGTACATCGGAGCATCCAAAAAACGTTTACGCTGCGGTACATTTCCATATAGAAGTACATCGGAACATCCAGAAAACGTTTCCGCTGCGGTACATTTCCATATAGAAGTACATCGGAACATCCAAAAAACGTTTACGCTGCGGTACATTTCCATATGAAAGAACATCGGAACATCCAGAAAACGTTTACGCTGCGGTACATTTCCATATAGAAGTACATCGGAGCATCCAAAAAACGTTTACGCTGCGGTACATTTCCATATAGAAGTACATCGGAACATCCAGAAAACGTTTCCGCTGCGGTACATTTCCATATAGAAGTACATCGGAACATCCAAAAAACGTTTACGCTGCGGTACATTTCCATATAGAAGTACATCGGAACATCCAGAAAACGTTTACGCTGCGGTACATTTCCATATGAAAGTACATCGGAGCATCCAAAAAACGTTTACGCTGCGGTACATTTCCATATAGAAGTACATCGGAACATCCAGAAAACGTTTCCGCTGCGGTACATTTCCATATAGAAGTACATCGGAACATCCAAAAAACGTTTACGCTGCGGTACATTTCCATATGAAAGAACATCGGAACATCCAGAAAACGTTTACGCTGCGGTACATTTCCATATAGAAGTACATCGGAGCATCCAAAAAACGTTTACGCTGCGGTACATTTCCATATAGAAGTACATCGGAACATCCAGAAAACGTTTACGCTGCGGTACATTTCAATATAAAAGAACATCGGAACATCCAGAAAACGTTTCCGCTGCGGTACATTTCCATATGAAAGTACATCGGAGCATCCAAAAAACGTTTACGCTGCGGTACATTTCCATATAGAAGTACATCGGAACATCCAAAAAACGTTTACGCTGCGGTACATTTCCATATGAAAGTACATCGGAGCATCCAAAAAACGTTTACGCTGCGGTACATTTCCATATGAAAGTACATCGGAGCATCCAAAAAACGTTTACGCTGCGGTACATTTCCATATAGAAGTACATCGGAGCATCCAAAAAACGTTTACGCTGCGGTACATTTCCATATAGAAGTACATCGGAACATCCAGAAAACGTTTCCGCTGCGGTACATTTCCATATAGAAGTACATCGGAACATCCAAAAAACGTTTACGCTGCGGTACATTTCCATATGAAAGAACATCGGAACATCCAGAAAACGTTTACGCTGCGGTACATTTCCATATAGAAGTACATCGGAGCATCCAAAAAACGTTTACGCTGCGGTACATTTCCATATATAAGTTACACGGCAGACGACGGTGAACACGTGGCAGGGCAACGTGACCACGCCAGCCAGCGACCGCTGTCCACCGTGGGAATCGACGACGAAGCAGACCACGCGCGGCAAGCTAAGAACCGGACACCGACCAGATGCTGACGCAGCGAATCTTCGTGCGCGACCGCACCACGGAATAGTTTTAAGCATAATTGTAACTTTAGTTCGTTTCCAACCACCGACTTAAGCGGTAACAAAATAAAATTATATTTTTTTATAAATTTGTTACGAGTAAACTCATAACTGGCGCAGCCTAAAGTAACCTCAAGTTTAAAAAACGCGTTAATGGTGAACAGTGGTAAACGTTGCGAAAATAAATAAAGTGATCGTGAAGTGGTTCCGCGGAAGCATCGCAGCAGCTGAGCTACGAGTTGAGGACCCCCCGCCATCCAGAAGCCGTTAAAACCAGAGGAACGACCTACAACCCACAACCGCCGGAAAAGGAAATAGAACTCCAGGAATGAGGATCACAATCATCCTGTAAGTAAGAACAACAAACCTATCACACTTTTTTTTTTCTTCTTCCGTTCTGTGCATAAGAGCGAAAAAGTGAAAATTTCGTGATTCGATAGTGATCGGGAAAAAGTTACTAATTTACACAAAGAACAATATAAGTTCCCTCTGTGAATAAGAGCGGAAAGCAATTATATTTTTGTTCTTTACCTAATCAGAAACAAAAACCCGTGAAAAAAAAAATATAACTTCCCTCTGTGAACAAGAGAGGAAAGCGATTATATTTTTGTTCTTTACTCAATCAGAAACAAAATCCGTGGAAAAAATATAACTCCCTTCTGTGAATAAGAGTGGGAAGCTATTATATTTTTCTTCTTTGCCTAATCGGGAAAGAACCGTTAGTCTGGACACGAGAGCCAGAAGGCATTCGACTTTTCAAAAAAACAGGAAAATGTCGACCAACGAAGAGCTTCTTGCGCACATCGCGCAGCTCACTAATAACCAGCAGAGTCTCATGGAGGAGATCAATAATTTAAAATCAGCAGCGGTACCGGACCCATTGTCTTACTACAAGACGCCGGACCCTATTAAAAACCTCCCAACGTTTGGAGGCAATAAACGCGAAACCCTCGCATGGGTAGAAGAGGTCGAGGACACTCTCGAACTTTTTAAAGCATGGCAGGGAAAGCCAATCTATCCGCAGCTAATAAGAGCTGTAAAGGGAAAAGTTATTGGGGACGCCCGGGAAATCTTGATCGCGGCAGGTAACCCAAACAATTGGGCGGACATCAAAGACGTCCTACTCCACTCATATGGAGATAAAAGAGACCTGGCCAGCCACATTCAATCACTGTTTTACGTGACACTTGGTAAGAAAACCATTACTGAGTATTATAATAAAATAAAACAGATTGAGACGTCGATCAGGAGTACGGCGAATTCGGTGGACGAATTTAAAGGCGCCACCAAACAGCTAGGAGCGTTCGTGGGCCTATTGAGCACCACCAGGTACGTTGACGGCTTAGGAGAGAATCTCTCCATGATTGTAAGGAGTCACAAGCCAAACAGCCTGGAAGAAGCATATAATTACGCTCTTCAGTACTCGAATGCTGCCTACAGGCAGAACTTAGAGAAAAAGAATAGGGAGCAGCAACCCTTTACTATTCAAAGGCCAACACAACCCCTTCAGGTAACGCAATACAACCCCCCAGCCAAACATTACACCTCCCCAGCTAAACAATTCAATAACAAATCAGAAAGGTTTAAGGCCACAGAAAACGTTAAACCACAAATAGGAAACGATGACGTATCGATGCGAACATACCGTTCAAAAGGGCAGATCAACAACCATGAAGATGGCGGAAACGATCCAACGAACGAGGAACAATGCAAAGATGAGAGTTATGCTGAACTAGACTCTGACGATAACGACTATTTCGTTTCCGGAGAGCTAAATTTTCAGATGGAGGGAAGTCCAGGAAAAGGAAAATAAGTAAAGAGGAAAATAACTTTATCCCATACCTCGAAATTAGTACGACCAAAGGCCCCCTTAAATTTCTGATAGATACGGGCGCTAACAAGAATTACATTTCCTCGGAGCATGTAATTCTAGAAAACTGTGCAGACGAAAAAAACGTAACAGTAACAAACATAAATGGGACACAGAGCATTTCAAAATCAGCTAGTATGGACATTTTTGGATTAAAAAAGAAAATCAAATTTTACGTTTTTACATTTCATAAATATTTTGATGGGCTCATCGGATATCAAACCCTGAGAGACCTAAACGCCACGTTTTTTATTGGCAATAATACTTTGAAAATTTCTAGGAAAACCTTTCACCTAAAAAAAAAATATCCTGATACGCAACAAATAAACTTTATTGAAGCAAACCATCAGTTTGTAAAAATAAAAGTACCCGACACAAGAGACTTTCTAATAGAGAAAGAATTCGATCTAAATCACTTTAAAGTGTTACCAGGACTTTACAGATCAGAAAACGGAACCGCAATTTTGGCAATTGAGCGGAAATCCGAACAGAGTTCTTGCATGATAAACACGCATGAATTAATGAGTCACGTAGACTCAAACGAATTCAGAGTGTTGAAGCAAATGAACTACACAAAAAAACCATTTTGCAATACCAAAACGGATAATGACCAATTGAACGAGGAAGAGGACAAGGGAATATCCGAAATCATCAATAAATACAGGGAAATACTTTACAACGAAGATGCTAAGTTAACTTTCACCCACAAAATAAAACATAACATCAGAACAACGGACAATATCCCAATCCACACCAAATCCTACAAATACCCACAGATCTTCGAGGAAGAAGTCCAAAAACAAATTAAAAAGATGCTGAAGGACGGGATTATAAAGGAATCGATTTCTCCATACACGTCACCCGTTTGGGTCGTCCCGAAAAAAACAGATGCATTAGGGAAACGAAAGTTTAGGTTAGTCATTGACTACAGGAAACTTAATGAGAAGACCATCAATGACAGGTATCCCATTCCGGAAATAACGGACATCCTAGACAAGCTAGGAAGGGCGTGCTATTTTTCCACAGTTGATCTGGTATCGGGCTTTCACCAAATCCAGCTAGAGGACAAGGATTTCGAAAAGACAGCTTTTTCAGTGAACGGCGGAAAGTATGAATTTACCAGGATGCCATTCGGCCTGAAAAATGCACCAGCCACGTTCCAACGTGTGATGGATTGCATTCTAAGGGAATGTATAGGAAAATTTTGCTTCGTCTATATGGACGATATTATCATTTTCTCCCCATCCCTGCAGCAACATAAAATTGACCTCTCAAAAGTATTTGAAAAACTCAAAGACGCCAACCTAAAAATCCAGCTCGAAAAGTGCGCATTCTTTAGGAAGGAAGTCCAATTTTTAGGACATACCGTCACAGACAATGGAGTTAATCCCAATAGTGACAAAATAGCAGCAATCAGTTCTTGGCCAGTACCCCGCACCGAAAAAGATATAAGACAATTTTTGGGTATCCTAGGATACTACAGGCGATTTATCAAAGACTTTGCAATGTTGGTAAAACCATTGAGTAACCTGCTACGTAAAGATACGGAAATTATAATAACCCCAGAGATAATAACATGCTTTGAAAAATGTAAGAAAATCCTAACACTAGACCCAATCCTAATTCAACCCGATTTCACAAAAGAATTTGTACTGACAACTGATGCTAGCGACTTCGCTATCGGCGCTGTCCTTTCACAAGGATCGATCGGCAAAGACAGGCCTGTAGCCTACGCCTCAAGAACGCTAAATAAAACAGAAGAAAGATATTCGACAATAGAGAAAGAATTACTAGCTATAGTGTGGGCACTAAAAGAATTTAGGCACTATCTCTACGGCAGAAAATTCAAATTATACACAGACCACCAACCGCTAACGTACAGCCTAACTAATGCAAATAATAAAATAATCAGATGGAGATTGAAACTAGAGGAATTTGATTATGAAATTATTTACAAACCGGGAAAACAAAACGTCGTTGCCGACGCCCTCTCAAGAGTAAAACCCGAGGAAATTAATTTCAATGATCAACCTTCAGACGAATCATCGGAATCAGGAGACACAACTGTCCACTCCGCGGACACAAGTGACGACTATTTCATACCATACACAGAAAGACCCATTAACATTTTCAGAAACCAAATAATCTTCAAAATTGCAAACATAGAGACAACGGCGTACGAGCAAATATTCCCAAAATATCATAGACACACAGTGGTTAAAAGTCGATACAACGAAAATGACATAGTCGAAATTTTCAAACAAAAACTAAATCCAAGAGGACAAAATTGCATCAAAGTCCCCATAGAGATCGCCCAACTGGTACAAGAAACATTTAAAAAACATTTTTCATTTAACAAAATCTTCAAAGTTTTCTTTTCAGACACACTCTTAGAAGACATAAGGATGGATAACGAGCAAGACGAAATTGTAAAAGAAACCCACAATTTCGGCCATCGTGGAGTAAAGGAGAATAGAAGCCAAATCCTCCAAAAATTCTTTTTTCCCCAACTAGAGCGAAAAATAAAAATCTTCATCAACTCCTGCAGTATTTGCAAAAAAGCCAAATACAACAGGAGACCCGCAAAATTAATCCGCTCAAGCACTTTTGGCCAAAAACCCTTTGAACGCGTCCACATTGACATCTTCTTTCTGAAAAGTCAGAAAAGGCTCACTGTTGTAGACTCGTTTTCCAAATTCGCCAACGCGATCCCTTTGGCAACAAGAACAATTGTTGATATAAAAAACGCAATTTTCGAACACATAAGGCAATATGGAAGACCGTCAACAATAGTATGCGATCAAGAACCGAGCTTTAGATCCATCGATCTTACTGGATTCCTGGACGATCTAGGCATCGAAATGCACTTCGCCAGCAATTCAAACGCAAACGGTATCGTTGAACGTTTCCACTCTACCCTTATCGAAATTTACCGAACAACCAAGCTAAAATTCAATGACCTAACGCTTATTAACCACATTAACATTGCAATCGATATTTACAATAACACAATCCACGATGCAACTAAGGCAAAGCCAAGGGACATCATTTTTAACACAACTTATTCCACTAACGCTGAAGAAATTCTGGAAAAGAGTAATCAACTTCAATCCGCAGTGCGACTGGAGCTTAACAAGAGAAAAAACAAATACGAGGACCGTAACCAAAATAACGAAGCACCAAAACAATTTAACACTGGCGACGAGAAATACGCCAAAATAACACAAAGGCTAACAAAAGACAAAAACCCTTTCCGAATATTCACAGTAAAAAAAGATAACAAATTAACCTTTGAGGATAACAATAATATTAAAATTAACAAAAATCGTGTAAAAAACTAACATAAATAAGCTACTAACAATTTACCCACTAACACCTTAACACATTTTTTCTAATTACAGACTACTAACCATTACCAAGCTAACACTTGCTAACAACTATAAGCAAATCTTTAGCAACAATGGAATCATAGCGTTTAAACTGAAATCAGTAAGAATCAGAGTTGGTTATGAAAGAATAATTCACGAAATAGATTTGGAGTCCATTGAACATAATTTAGAAACTCTTCAAAACATTTCGGAAACATATGAAAATACAAGCCACCTTAAAGACACTCTGAACCAAAAAATCCGAATAGCTAACGAAAAACTAAAGAGCCTCCAATTCAAGAGATCAAAGAGAGCACTCATCAATATCTTAGGATCGGCTATAAAATACATCGCTGGTAACCCAGACAGCCAGGACCTAGAAGCTATCGAAAAAAGCCTAAATACGTTGGAAAACAAATCTAATCAAATAATCGAGAACCAAGATAGGCAAATCAAAATCAATACTATCTTACAAAACAGAACAAGCAATATTTTGGCAAACTTGAAGAAGATAAACGCACAACTAACAAATCAATTAAACAAAAACCTAGCAGATTTGGATATAGTAAACTTAATTCTCAACTGCGACAATATCATAAAGATCGTTGAAGATATAGAGGAACAAATAGCTTTCGCTAAACTGAATCTGATAAACAAGAACATTTTGTCAACAGAAGAAAAGAACTACATCTTCAACCAGCTTAAAAATCAGGGCTTAGAAATCAATTTCGTAGACGAAATATTAAAGCACACAAGTGGCAGCATTTCTTTTGGCAGCAAGAGAATCATTCTCCTAGTAAAAATTCCGAAGCTAGAAGAAGACCCATATGATTTGATCAGATTAGAAACAATCAACAGCAACGGCACCACAGTCGACACCCAGTTCCAGCTGATCGCGAAAAATCACGACAAAATCTACGCACAGCCTGCCAATTGCGACATTTGCGAAAACTCCACCCCGGTAAACGACGAATGCATTTTTAACATATTTACCCACAAGTTACCAAAATGCCACACCACCAAGAGTAAAAATGCAACGACCATAAAAGAGATCAAACAGGGCATCGTATTGATCGATACTAACGTTAGCGTCCTGATAAAAGACTCATGCGGAGAGATGATAACCATAAACGGCCCAACAATAGCAGAAATCACAAATTGCACGATAACCGTACAGAACCAAACATTCTCCAACACACTGCAGAAGAGATTCAAAACTGAATATCTAACACCACTGTACGCAAAAACATTTCAAAAGCTAGAGCCGTTAGTAAAAGATGAAGATCTCGAAGAGTTAAGGAAAGAAAACTTACGACATATCAGCAAAATCCAGACCTACGTACGAGAAACACAAGGAAGTCTCTTTGCTGGAATTATCATCTTCATTCTTATCATCATCATAGGACAGCTTTCCGTTAATCACTTTGTTTACAAAAAACATCATCAGCAGATTCCACAACCCGCAGGAATCTTCCCACAAAACAACGCGACAGGAAGCGATGAGCAACCCGAAACAACCTGCCCAATGGATCTCGAGGCTCCGAAGAAAAAATGGACAAACCCTCACGGTCAAGCAATACTCGAAGGAAGAGGAAAGACGGACCCCGAAGGCTCAGCAACGAGACAAGCGCACCTTCCCAGATTTGCGCTCTACAGAAGCCAGTCGAGGACGACCGACAAATCCTAGGGGGGAGGAGTTACACGGCAGACGACGGTGAACACGTGGCAGGGCAACGTGACCACGCCAGCCAGCGACCGCTGTCCACCGTGGGAATCGACGACGAAGCAGACCACGCGCGGCAAGCTGAGAACCGGACACCGACCAGATGCTGACGCAGCGGATCTTCGTGCGCGACCGCACCACGGAATAGTTTTAAGCATAATTGTAACTTTAGTTCGTTTCCAACCACCGACTTAAGCGGTAACAAAATAAAATTATATTTTTTTATAAATTTGTTACGAGTAAACTCATAACTTATAAGTACATCGGAACATCCAGAAAACGTTTACGCTGCGGTACATTTCAATATGAAAGAACATCGGAACATCCAGAAAACGTTTACGCTGCGGTACATTTCCATATGAAAGTACATCGGAGCATCCAAAAAACGTTTACGCTGCGGTACATTTCCATATAGAAGTACATCGGAACATCCAGAAAACGTTTACGCTGCGGTACATTTCCATATAGAAGTACATCGGAACATCCAGAAAACGTTTCCGCTGCGGTACATTTCCATATAGAAGTACATCGGAACATCCAAAAAACGTTTACGCTGCGGTACATTTCCATATGAAAGAACATCGGAACATCCAGAAAACGTTTACGCTGCGGTACATTTCCATATAGAAGTACATCGGATCATCCAAAAAACGTTTACGCTGCGGTACATTTCCATATAGAAGTACATCGGAACATCCAGAAAACGTTTCCGCTGCGGTACATTTCCATATAGAAGTACATCGGAACATCCAAAAAACGTTTACGCTGCGGTACATTTCCATATAGAAGTACATCGGAACATCCAGAAAACGTTTACGCTGCGGTACATTTCCATATGAAAGTACATCGGAGCATCCAAAAAACGTTTACGCTGCGGTACATTTCCATATAGAAGTACATCGGAACATCCAGAAAACGTTTCCGCTGCGGTACATTTCCATATAGAAGTACATCGGAACATCCAAAAAACGTTTACGCTGCGGTACATTTCCATATGAAAGAACATCGGAACATCCAGAAAACGTTCTCGCTGCGGTACATTTCCATATAGAAGTACATCGGAGCATCCAAAAAACGTTTACGCTGCGGTACATTTCCATATAGAAGTACATCGGAACATCCAGAAAACGTTTACGCTGCGGTACATTTCAATATGAAAGAACATCGGAACATCCAGAAAACGTTTCCGCTGCGGTACATTTCCATATAGAAGTACATCGGAACATCCAGAAAACGTTTCCGCTGCGGTACATTTCCATATAGAAGTACATCGGAACATCCAAAAAACGTTTACGCTGCGGTACATTTCCATATAGAAGTACATCGGAACATCCAAAAAACGTTTACGCTGCGGTACATTTCCATATGAAAGAACATCGGAACATCCAGAAAACGTTTACGCTGCGGTACATTTCCATATAGAAGTACATCGGAGCATCCAAAAAACGTTTACGCTGCGGTACATTTCCATATAGAAGTACATCGGAACATCCAAAAAACGTTTACGCTGCGGTACATTTCCATATAGAAGTACATCGGAGCATCCAAAAAACGTTTACGCTGCGGTACATTTCCATATAGAAGTACATCGGAGCATCCAAAAAACGTTTACGCTGCGGTACATTTCCATATAGAAGTACATCGGAGCATCCAAAAAACGTTTACGCTGCGGTACATTTCCATATAGAAGTACATCGGAACATCCAAAAAACGTTTACGCTGCGGTACATTTCCATATGAAAGAACATCGGAACATCCAGAAAACGTTTACGCTGCGGTACATTTCCATATAGAAGTACATCGGAGCATCCAAAAAACGTTTACGCTGCGGTACATTTCCATATGGAAGTACATCGGAACATCCAGAAAACGTTTCCGCTGCGGTACATTTCCAATTTGAAGTACATCGGAACATCCAGAAAACATTTCCGCTGCGGTACATTTCCATATAGAAGTACATCGGAACATCCAGAAAACGTTTCCGCTGCGGTACATTTCCATATAGAAGTACATCGGAACATCCAGAAACGTTTACGCTGCGGTACATTTCCATATAGAAATACATCGGAACATCCAGAAAACGTTTACGCTGCGGTACATTTCCATATAGAAGTACATCGGAACATCCAGAAAACGTTACGCTGCGGTACATTTCCATATGAAAGAACATCGGAACATCCAGAAAACGTTTACGCTGCGGTACATTTCCATATAGAAGTACATCGGAACATCAAGAAACGTTTACGCTGCGGTACATTTCCATATGAAAGTACATCGGAACATCAAAAAAACGTTTACGCTGAAGTACATTTCCATAGAGAAGTACATCGGAACATCAAAAAAACGTTTACGCTGCGGTACATTTCCATATAGAAGTACATCGGAACATCCAGAAAACGTTTACGCTGCGGTACATTTCCATATGAAAGTACATCGGAACATCCAGAAAACGTTTACGCTGCGGTACATTTCCATATGAAAGAACATCGGAACATCCAGAAAACGTTTACGCTGCGGTACATTTCCATATAGAAGTACATCGGAACATCCAGAAATTGTTTACGCTGCGGTACATTTCCATATAAAAGTACATCGGAACATCCAGAAAACGTTTACGCTGCGGTACATTTCCATATGAAAGAACATCGGAACATCCAGAAAACGTTTACGCTGCGGTACATTTCCATATAGAAGTACATCGGAACATCCAAAAAACGTTTACGCTGCGGTACATTTCCATATGAAAGTACATCGGAGCATCCAAAAAACGTTTACGCTGCGGTACATTTCCATATAGAAGTACATCGGAGCATCCAAAAAACGTTTACGCTGCGGTACATTTCCATATAGAAGTACATCGGAACATCCAGAAAACGTTTACGCTGCGGTACATTTCCATATAGAAGTACATCGGAGCATCCAAAAAACGTTTACGCTGCGGTACATTTCCATATAGAAGTACATCGGAACATCCAAAAAACGTTTACGCTGCGGTACATTTCCATATAGAAGTACATCGGAACATCCAGAAAACGTTTACGCTGCGGTACATTTCCATATAGAAGTACATCGGAGCATCCAAAAAACGTTTACGCTGCGGTACATTTCCATATAGAAGTACATCGGAACATCCAGAAAACGTTTACGCTGCGGTACATTTCCATATAGAAGTACATCGGAACATCCAGAAAACGTTACGCTGCGGTACATTTCCATATAGAAGTACATCGGAGCATCCAAAAAACGTTTACGCTGCGGTACATTTCCATATAGAAGTACATCGGAACATCCAGAAACGTTTACGCTGCGGTACATTTCCATATGAAAGTACATCGGAACATCAAAAAAACGTTTACGCTGAAGTACATTTCCATAGAGAAGTACATCGGAACATCAAAAAAACGTTTACGCTGCGGTACATTTCCATATAGAAGTACATCGGAACATCCAGAAAACGTTTACGCTGCGGTACATTTCCATATGAAAGTACATCGGAACATCCAGAAAACGTTTACGCTGCGGTACATTTCCATATGAAAGAACATCGGAACATCCAGAAAACGTTTACGCTGCGGTACATTTCCATATAGAAGTACATCGGAACATCCAGAAAACGTTTCCGCTGCGGTACATTTCCATATAGAAGTACATCGGAACATCCAGAAAACGTTTACGCTGCGGTACATTTCCATATGAAAGAACATCGGAACATCCAGAAAACGTTTACGCTGCGGTACATTTCCATATAGAAGTACATCGGAACATCCAAAAAACGTTTACGCTGCGGTACATTTCCATATGAAAGTACATCGGAGCATCCAAAAAACGTTTACGCTGCGGTACATTTCCATATAGAAGTACATCGGAGCATCCAAAAAACGTTTACGCTGCGGTACATTTCCATATAGAAGTACATCGGAACATCCAGAAAACGTTTCCGCTGCGGTACATTTCCATATAGAAGTACATCGGAACATCCAAAAAACGTTTACGCTGCGGTACATTTCCATATGAAAGAACATCGGAACATCCAGAAAACGTTTACGCTGCGGTACATTTCCATATAGAAGTACATCGGAGCATCCAAAAAACGTTTACGCTGCGGTACATTTCCATATAGAAGTACATCGGAACATCCAAAAAACGTTTACGCTGCGGTACATTTCCATATGAAAGAACATCGGAACATCCAGAAAACGTTTACGCTGCGGTACATTTCCATATAGAAGTACATCGGAGCATCCAAAAAACGTTTACGCTGCGGTACATTTCCATATAGAAGTACATCGGAACATCCAGAAAACGTTTACGCTGCGGTACATTTCCATATAGAAGTACATCGGAACATCCAGAAAACGTTACGCTGCGGTACATTTCCATATGAAAGAACATCGGAACATCCAGAAAACGTTTACGCTGCGGTACATTTCCATATAGAAGTACATCGGAACATCCAGAAACGTTTACGCTGCGGTACATTTCCATATGAAAGTACATCGGAACATCAAAAAAACGTTTACGCTGAAGTACATTTCCATAGAGAAGTACATCGGAACATCAAAAAAACGTTTACGCTGCGGTACATTTCCATATAGAAGTACATCGGAACATCCAGAAAACGTTTACGCTGCGGTACATTTCCATATGAAAGTACATCGGAACATCCAGAAAACGTTTACGCTGCGGTACATTTCCATATGAAAGAACATCGGAACATCCAGAAAACGTTTACGCTGCGGTACATTTCCATATAGAAGTACATCGGAACATCCAGAAATTGTTTACGCTGCGGTACATTTCCATATAAAAGTACATCGGAACATCCAAAAAACGTTTACGCTGCGGTACATTTCCATATGAAAGAACATCGGAACATCCAGAAAACGTTTACGCTGCGGTACATTTCCATATAGAAGTACATCGGAACATCCAGAAACGTTTACGCTGCGGTACATTTCCATATGAAAGTACATCGGAACATCAAAAAAACGTTTACGCTGCGGTACATTTCCATATGAAAGTACATCGGAACATCCAAAAAACGTTTACGCTGCGGTACATTTCCATATAGAAGTACATCGGAACATCCAGAAAACGTTTACGCTGCGGTACATTTCCATATGAAAGTACATCGGAGCATCCAAAAAACGTTTACGCTGCGGTACATTTCCATATAGAAGTACATCGGAACATCCAGAAAACGTTTACGCTGCGGTACATTTCCATATAAAAGTACATCGGAACATCAAAAAAACGTTTACGCTGAAGTACATTTCCATATGAAAGTACATCGGAACATCCAAAAAACGTTTACGCTGCGGTACATTTCCATATGAAAGTACATCGGAACATCCAGAAACGTTTACGCTGCGGTACATTTCCATATGAAAGAACATCGGAACATCCAGAAAACGTTTACGCTGCGGTACATTTCCATATAGAAGTACATCGGAACATCCAAAAAACGTTTACGCTGCGGTACATTTCCATATGAAAGTACATCGGAACATCCAGAAACGTTTACGCTGCGGTACATTTCCATATGAAAGAACATCGGAACATCAAAAAAACGTTTACGCTGAAGTACATTTCCATATGAAAGTACATCGGAACATCCAAAAAACGTTTACGCTGCGGTACATTTCCATATGAAAGAACATCGGAACATCCAGAAAACGTTTACGCTGCGGTACATTTCCATATAGAAGTACATCGGAACATCCAGAAACGTTTACGCTGCGGTACATTTCCATATGAAAGTACATCGGAACATCAAAAAAACGTTTACGCTGAAGTACATTTCCATATGAAAGTACATCGGAACATCCAAAAAACGTTTACGCTGCGGTACATTTCCATATAGAAGTACATCGGAACATCCAAAAAACGTTTACGCTGCGGTACATTTCCATATGAAAGAACATCGGAACATCCAGAAAACGTTTACGCTGCGGTACATTTCCATATAGAAGTACATCGGAACATCCAGAAACGTTTACGCTGCGGTACATTTCCATATGAAAGTACATCGGAACATCAAAAAAACGTTTACGCTGAAGTACATTTCCATATGAAAGTACATCGGAACATCCAAAAAACGTTTACGCTGCGGTACATTTCCATATAGAAGTACATCGGAACATCAAAAAAACGTTTACGCTGAAGTACATTTCCATATGAAAGTACATCGGAACATCCAAAAAACGTTTACGCTGCGGTACATTTCCATATGAAAGTACATCGGAACATCCAGAAACGTTTACGCTGCGGTACATTTCCATATGGAAGTACATCGGAACATCCAGAAAACGTTTCCGCTGCGGTACATTTCCATATAGAAGTACATCGGAACATCCAAAAAACGTTTACGCTGCGGTACATTTCCATATGAAAGTACATCGGAACATCCAGAAACGTTTACGCTGCGGTACATTTCCATATGAAAGAACATCGGAACATCCAGAAAACGTTTACGCTGCGGTACATTTCCATATAGAAGTACATCGGAACATCCAGAAACGTTTACGCTGCGGTACATTTCCATATGAAAGTACATCGGAACATCAAAAAAACGTTTACGCTGAAGTACATTTCCATATGAAAGTACATCGGAACATCCAAAAAACGTTTACGCTGCGGTACATTTCCATATGAAAGTACATCGGAACATCCAGAAACGTTTACGCTGCGGTACATTTCCATATGAAAGAACATCGGAACATCCAGAAAACGTTTACGCTGCGGTACATTTCCATATAGAAGTACATCGGCACATCCAGAAACGTTTACGCTGCGGTACATTTCCATATGAAAGTACATCGGAACATCCAGAAAACGTTTACGCTGCAGTACATTTCCATATAGAAGTACATCGGAACATCCAGAAAACGTTTCCGCTGCGGTACATTTCCATATAGAAGTGCATTGGAACATCCAGAAAACGTTTCCGCTGCGGTACATTTCCATATGAAAGTACATCGGAACATCCAGAAAACGTTTCCGCTGCAGTACATTTCCATATAGAAGTACATCGGAACATCCAGAAAACGTTTCCGCTGCGGTACATTTCCATATAGAAGTGCATTGGAACATCCAGAAAACGTTTCCGCTGCGGTACATTTCCATATGAAAGTACATCGGAACATCCAGAAAACGTTTCCGCTGCAGTACATTTCCATATAGAAGTACATCGGAACATCCAGAAAACGTTTCCGCTGCGGTACATTTCCATATAGAAGTGCATTGGAACATCCAGAAAACGTTTCCGCTGCGGTACATTTCCATATAGAAGTACATCGGAACATCCAGAAAACGTTTCCGCTGCGGTACATTTCCATATGGAAGTACATCGGAACATCCAGAAAACGTTTCCGCTGCGGTACATTTCCATATGGAAGTACATCGGAACATCCAGAAAACGTTTCCGCTGCGGTACATTTCCATATAGAAGTGCATTGGAACATCCAGAAAACGTTTCCGCTGCGGTACATTTCCAATTAGAAGTACATCGGAACATCCAGAAAACGTTTCCGCTGCGGTACATTTCCAATTTGAAGTACATCGGAACATCCAGAAAACGTTTCCGCTGCGGTACATTTCCATATAGAAGTACATCGGAACATCCAGAAAACGTTTCCGCTGCAGTACATTTCCATATAGAAGTACATCGGAACATCTAGAAAACGTTACGCTGCGGTACATTTCCATATGAAAGAACATCGGAACATCCAGAAAACGTTTCCGCTGCGGTACATTTCCATATGAAAGTACATCGGAACATCCAGAAAACGTTTCCGCTGCAGTACATTTCCATATAGAAGTACATCGGAACATCCAGAAAACGTTTCCGCTGCGGTACATTTCCATATAGAAGTGCATTGGAACATCCAGAAAACGTTTCCGCTGCGGTACATTTCCATATGAAAGTACATCGGAACATCCAGAAAACGTTTCCGCTGCAGTACATTTCCATATAGAAGTACATCGGAACATCCAGAAAACGTTTCCGCTGCGGTACATTTCCATATGGAAGTACATCGGAACATCCAGAAAACGTTTCCGCTGCGGTACATTTCCATATGGAAGTACATCGGAACATCCAGAAAACGTTTCCGCTGCGGTACATTTCCATATAGAAGTGCATTGGAACATCCAGAAAACGTTTCCGCTGCAGTACATTTCCATATAGAAGTACATCGGAACATCTAGAAAACGTTACGCTGCGGTACATTTCCAATTTGAAGTACATCGGAACATCCAGAAAACGTTTCCGCTGCGGTACATTTCCATATGAAAGTACATCGGAACATCCAGAAAACGTTTCCGCTGCAGTACATTTCCATATAGAAGTACATCGGAACATCCAGAAAACGTTTCCGCTGCGGTACATTTCCATATAGAAGTTCATTGGAACATCCAGAAAACGTTTCCGCTGCGGTACATTTCCATATGAAAGTACATCGGAACATCCAGAAAACGTTTCCGCTGCAGTACATTTCCATATAGAAGTACATCGGAACATCCAGAAAACGTTTCCGCTGCGGTACATTTCCATATAGAAGTGCATTGGAACATCCAGAAAACGTTTCCGCTGCGGTACATTTCCATATGAAAGTACATCGGAACAGCCAGAAAACGTTTACGCTGCGGTACATTTCCATATAGAAGTACATCGGAACATCCAGAAAACGTTTCCGCTGCGGTACATTTCCAATTAGAAGTACATCGGAACATCCAGAAAACGTTTCCGCTGCAGTACATTTCCATATAGAAGTACATCGGAACATCCGGAAAACGTTTCCGCTGCAGTACATTTCCATATAGAAGTACATCGGAACATCTAGAAAACGTTACGCTGCGGTACATTTCCAATTAGAAGTACATCGGAACATCCAGAAAACGTTTCCGCTGCAGTACATTTCCATATAGAAGTACATCGGAACATCTAGAAAACGTTTCCGCTGCGGTACATTTCCATATAGAAGTGCATTGGAACATCCAGAAAACGTTTCCGCTGCGGTACATTTCCAATTAGAAGTACATCGGAACATCCAGAAAACGTTTCCGCTGCAGTACATTTCCATATAGAAGTACATCGGAACATCCAGAAAACGTTTCCGCTGCGGTACATTTCCATATAGAAGTGCATTGGAACATCCAGAAAACGTTTCCGCTGCAGTACATTTCCATATAGAAGTACATCGGAACATCCAGAAAACGTTTCCGCTGCGGTACATTTCCAATTAGAAGTACATCGGAACATCCAGAAAACGTTTCCGCTGCAGTACATTTCCATATAGAAGTACATCGGAACATCCGGAAAACGTTTCCGCTGCAGTACATTTCCATATAGAAGTACATCGGAACATCTAGAAAACGTTACGCTGCGGTACATTTCCAATTAGAAGTACATCGGAACATCCAGAAAACGTTTCCGCTGCGGTACATTTCCAATTTGAAGTACATCGGAACATCCAGAAAACGTTTCCGCTGCGGTACATTTCCATATAGAAGTACATCGGAACATCCAGAAAACGTTTCCGCTGCAGTACATTTCCATATAGAAGTACATCGGAACATCTAGAAAACGTTACGCTGCGGTACATTTCCAATTTGAAGTACATCGGAACATCCAGAAAACGTTTCCGCTGCGGTACATTTCCATATGAAAGTACATCGGAACATCCAGAAAACGTTTCCGCTGCAGTACATTTCCATATAGAAGTACATCGGAACATCCAGAAAACGTTTCCGCTGCGGTACATTTCCATATGGAAGTACATCGGAACATCCAGAAAACGTTTCCGCTGCGGTACATTTCCATATGGAAGTACATCGGAACATCCAGAAAACGTTTCCGCTGCGGTACATTTCCATATAGAAGTGCATTATAACATCCAGAAAACGTTTCCGCTGCAGTACATTTCCATATAGAAGTACATCGGAACATCTAGAAAACGTTACGCTGCGGTACATTTCCAATTTGAAGTACATCGGAACATCCAGAAAACGTTTCCGCTGCGGTACATTTCCATATGAAAGTACATCGGAACATCCAGAAAACGTTTCCGCTGCAGTACATTTCCATATAGAAGTACATCGGAACATCCAGAAAACGTTTCCGCTGCGGTACATTTCCATATAGAAGTGCATTGGAACATCCAGAAAACGTTTCCGCTGCGGTACATTTCCATATGAAAGTACATCGGAACATCCAGAAAACGTTTCCGCTGCAGTACATTTCCATATAGAAGTACATCGGAACATCCAGAAAACGTTTCCGCTGCAGTACATTTCCATATAGAAGTACATCGGAACATCCAGAAAACGTTTCCGCTGCGGTACATTTCCATATAGAAGTACATCGGAACATCCAGAAAACGTTTCCGCTGCGGTACATTTCCAATTAGAAGTACATCGGAACATCCAGAAAACGTTTCCGCTGCAGTACATTTCCATATAGAAGTACATCGGAACATCCGGAAAACGTTTCCGCTGCAGTACATTTCCATATAGAAGTACATCGGAACATCTAGAAAACGTTACGCTGCGGTACATTTCCAATTAGAAGTACATCGGAACATCCAGAAAACGTTTCCGCTGCAGTACATTTCCATATAGAAGTACATCGGAACATCTAGAAAACGTTTCCGCTGCGGTACATTTCCATATGAAAGTACATCGGAACATCCAGAAAACGTTTCCGCTGCGGTACATTTCCAATTAGAAGTACATCGGAACATCCAGAAAACGTTTCCGCTGCAGTACATTTCCATATAGAAGTACATCGGAACATCCAGAAAACGTTTCCGCTGCGGTACATTTCCATATAGAAGTGCATTGGAACATCCAGAAAACGTTTCCGCTGCAGTACATTTCCATATAGAAGTACATCGGAACATCCAGAAAACGTTTCCGCTGCGGTACATTTCCAATTAGAAGTACATCGGAACATCCAGAAAACGTTTCCGCTGCAGTACATTTCCATATAGAAGTACATCGGAACATCTAGAAAACGTTACGCTGCGGTACATTTCCATATGGAAGTACATCGGAACATCCAGAAAACGTTTCCGCTGCGGTACATTTCCATATAGAAGTGCATTGGAACATCCAGAAAACGTTTCCGCTGCGGTACATTTCCTTATAGAAGTACATCGGAACATCCAGAAAACGTTTACGCTGCGGTACATTTCCATATAGAAGTACATCGGAACATCCAGAAAACGTTTCCGCTGCGGTACATTTCCATATAGAAGTGCATTGGAACATCCAGAAAACGTTTCCGCTGCGGTACATTTCCATATGGAAGTACATCGGAACATCCAGAAAACGTTTCCGCTGCGGTACATTTCCATATAGAAGTGCATTGGAACATCCAGAAAACGTTTCCGCTGCGGTACATTTCCTTATAGTAGTACATCGGAACATCCAGAAAACGTTTACGCTGCGGTACATTTCCATATAGAAGTACATCGGAACATCCAGAAAACGTTTCCGCTGCGGTACATTTCCATATAGAAGTGCATTGGAACATCCAGAAAACGTTTCCGCTGCGGTACATTTCCATATGGAAGTACATCGGAACATCCAGAAAACGTTTCCGCTGCGGTACATTTCCATATAGAAGTGCATTGGAACATCCAGAAAACGTTTCCGCTGCGGTACATTTCCATATGGAAGTACATTGGAACATCCAGAAAACGTTTCCGCTGCGGTACATTTCCATATGGAAGTACATCGGAACATCCAGAAAACGTTTCCGCTGCGGTACATTTCCATATGGAAGTACATCGGAACATCCAGAAAACGTTTCCGCTGCGGTACATTTCCATATGGAAGTACATCGGAACAGCCAGAAAACGTTTACGCTGCGGTACATTTCCATATAGAAGTGCATTGGAACATCCAGAAAACGTTTCCGCTGCGGTACATTTCCATATGGACGTACATCGGAACAGCCAGAAAACGTTTCCGCTGCGGTACATTTCCATATAGAAGTGCATTGGAACATCCAGAAAACGTTTCCGCTGCGGTACATTTCCATATGGAAGTACATCGGAACAGCCAGAAAACGTTTACGCTGCGGTACATTTCCATATAGAAGTACATCGGAACATCCAGAAAACGTTTCCGCTGCGGTACATTTCCATATAGAAGTGCATTGGAACATCCAGAAAACGTTTCCGCTGCGGTACATTTCCATATGGAAGTACATCGGAACATCCAGAAAACGTTTCCGCTGCGGTACATTTCCATATAGAAATACATCGGAACATCCAGAAAACGTTTCCGCTGCGGTACATTTCCATATAGAAGTACATCGGAACATCCAGAAAACGTTTCCGCTGCGGTACATTTCCATATGGAAGTACATCGGAACAGCCAGAAAACGTTTACGCTGCGGTACATTTCCATATAGAAGTGCATTGGAACATCCAGAAAACGTTTCCGCTGCGGTACATTTCCATATAGAAATACATCGGAACATCCAGAAAACGTTTCCGCTGCGGTACATTTCCATATAGAAGTACATCGGAACATCCAGAAAACGTTTCCGCTGCGGTACATTTCCATATAGAAGTGCATTGGAACATCCAGAAAACGTTTCCGCTGCGGTACATTTCCATATAGAAGTGCATTGGAACATCCAGAAAACGTTTCCGCTGTGGTACATTTCCATATAGAAGTGCATTGGAACATCCAGAAAACGTTTCCGTTGCGGTACATTTCCATATGGAAGTACATCGGAACATCCAGAAAACGTTTCCGCTGCGGTACATTTCCATATAGAAGTGCATTGGAACATCCAGAAAACGTTTCCGCTGCGGTACATTTCCATATGGAAGTACATCGGAACATCCAGAAAACGTTTCCGCTGCGGTACATTTCCTTATAGAAGTACATCGGAACATCCAGAAAACGTTTCCGCTGCGGTACATTTCCATATAGAAGTGCATTGGAACATCCAGAAAACGTTTCCGCTGCGGTACATTTCCATATAGAAATACATCGGAACATCCAGAAAACGTTTCCGCTGCGGTACATTTCCATATAGAAGTACATCGGAACATCCAGAAAACGTTTCCGCTGCGGTACATTTCCATATAGAAGTGCATTGGAACATCCAGAAAACGTTTCCGCTGCGGTACATTTCCATATAGAAGTGCATTGGAACATCCAGAAAACGTTTCCGCTGCGGTACATTTCCATATAGAAGTGCATTGGAACATCCAGAAAACGTTTCCGCTGCGGTACATTTCCATATGGAAGTACATCGGAACATCCAGAAAACGTTTCCGCTGCGGTACATTTCCATATGGAAGTACATCGGAACAGCCAGAAAACGTTTCCGCTGCGGTACATTTCCATATAGAAGTGCATTGGAACATCCAGAAAACGTTTCCGCTGCGGTACATTTCCATATGGAAGTACATCGGAACATCCAGAAAACGTTTCCGCTGCGGTACATTTCCATATAGAAGTGCATTGGAACATCCAGAAAACGTTTCCGCTGCGGTACATTTTCATATGGAAGTACATCGGAACATCCAGAAAACGTTTCCGCTGCGGTACATTTCCATATAGAAGTACATCGGAACATTTAGAAAACGTTTCCGCTGCGGTACATTTTCATATGGAAGTGCATTGGAACATCCAGAAAACGTTTCCGCTGCGGTACATTTCCATATGGAAGTACATCGGAACATCCAGAAACGTTTACGCTGCGGTACATTTCCATATGGAAGTACATCGGAACATCCAGAAAACGTTTCCGCTGCGGTACATTTCCATATAGAAGTGCATTGGAACATCCAGAAAACGTTTCCGCTGCGGTACATTTCCATATGGAAGTACATCGGAACATCCAGAAAACGTTTCCGCTGCGGTACATTTCCATATAGAAGTGCATTGGAACATCCAGAAAACGTTTCCGCTGCGGTACATTTCCATATGGAAGTACATCGGAACATCCAGAAAACGTTTCCGCTGCGGTACATTTCCATATGGAAGTACATCGGAACGTCCAGAAAACGTTTCCGCTGCGGTACATTTCCATATAGAAGTGCATTGGAACATCCAGAAAACGTTTCCGCTGCGGTACATTTCCTTATAGAAGTACATCGGAACATCCAGAAAACGTTTACGCTGCGGTACATTTCCATATAGAAGTGCATTGGAACATCCAGAAAACGTTTCCGCTGCGGTACATTTCCATATAGAAGTGCATTGGAACATCCAGAAAACGTTTCCGCTGCGGTACATTTCCATATAGAAGTGCATTGGAACATCCAGAAAACGTTTCCGCTGCGGTACATTTCCATATGGAAGTACATCGGAACATCCAGAAAACGTTTCCGCTGCGGTACATTTCCTTATAGAAGTACATCGGAACATCCAGAAAACGTTTACGCTGCGGTACATTTCCATATAGAAGTGCATTGGAACATCCAGAAAACGTTTCCGCTGCGGTACATTTCCTTATAGAAGTACATCGGAACATCCAGAAAACGTTTACGCTGCGGTACATTTCCATATAGAAGTGCATTGGAACATCCAGAAAACGTTTCCGCTGCGGTACATTTCCATATAGAAGTGCATTGGAACATCCAGAAAACGTTTCCGCTGCGGTACATTTCCATATAGAAGTGCATTGGAACATCCAGAAAACGTTTCCGCTGCGGTACATTTCCATATAGAAGTGCATTGGAACATCCAGAAAACGTTTCCGCTGCGGTACATTTCCATATAGAAGTGCATTGGAACATCCAGAAAACGTTTCCGCTGCGGTACATTTCCATATGGAAGTACATCGGAACATCCAGAAAACGTTTCCGCTGCGGTACATTTCCATATAGAAGTACATCGGAACATCCAGAAAACGTTTCCGCTGCGGTACATTTCCATATAGAAGTGCATTGGAACATCCAGAAAACGTTTCCGCTGCGGTACATTTCCATATGGAAGTACATCGGAACATCCAGAAAACGTTTCCGCTGCGGTACATTTCCTTATAGAAGTACATCGGAACATCCAGAAAACGTTTCCGCTGCGGTACATTTCCATATGGAAGTACATCGGAACATCCAGAAAACGTTTCCGCTGCGGTACATTTCCATATAGAAGTACATCGGAACATCCAGAAAACGTTTCCGCTGCGGTACATTTCCATATAGAAGTACATCGGAACATCCAGAAAACGTTTACGCTGCGGTACATTTCCATATAGAAGTGCATTGGAACATCCAGAAAACGTTTCCGCTGCGGTACATTTCCATATAGAAGTGCATTGGAACATCCAGAAAACGTTTCCGCTGCGGTACATTTCCATATAGAAGTGCATTGGAACATCCAGAAAACGTTTCCGCTGCGGTACATTTCCATATAGAAGTGCATTGGAACATCCAGAAAACGTTTCCGCTGCGGTACATTTCCATATAGAAGTGCATTGGAACATCCAGAAAACGTTTCCGCTGCGGTACATTTCCATATGGAAGTACATCGGAACATCCAGAAAACGTTTCCGCTGCGGTACATTTCCATATGGAAGTACATCGGAACAGCCAGAAAACGTTTCCGCTGCGGTACATTTCCATATAGAAGTGCATTGGAACATCCAGAAAACGTTTCCGCTGCGGTACATTTCCATATGGAAGTACATCGGAACATCCAGAAAACGTTTCCGCTGCGGTACATTTCCATATGGAAGTACATCGGAACATCCAGAAAACGTTTCCGCTGCGGTACATTTCCTTATAGAAGTACATCGGAACATCCAGAAAACGTTTCCGCTGCGGTACATTTCCATATGGAAGTACATCGGAACATCCAGAAAACGTTTCCGCTGCGGTACATTTCCATATAGAAGTACATCGGAACATCCAGAAAACGTTTCCGCTGCGGTACATTTCCATATGGAAGTACATCGGAACATCCAGAAAACGTTTCCGCTGCGGTACATTTCCATATGGAAGTACATCGGAACATCCAGAAAACGTTTCCGCTGCGGTACATTTCCATATAGAAGTGCATTGGAACATCCAGAAAACGTTTCCGCTGCGGTACATTTCCATATGGAAGTACATCGGAACATCCAGAAAACGTTTCCGCTGCGGTACATTTCCTTATAGAAGTACATCGGAACATCCAGAAAACGTTTCCGCTGCGGTACATTTCCATATGGAAGTACATCGGAACATCCAGAAAACGTTTCCGCTGCGGTACATTTCCATATAGAAGTACATCGGAACATCCAGAAAACGTTTCCGCTGCGGTACATTTCCATATAGAAGTGCATTGGAACATCCAGAAAACGTTTCCGCTGCGGTACATTTCCATATAGAAGTGCATTGGAACATCCAGAAAACGTTTCCGCTGCGGTACATTTCCATATAGAAGTGCATTGGAACATCCAGAAAACGTTTCCGCTGCGGTACATTTCCATATGGAAGTACATCGGAACATCCAGAAAACGTTTCCGCTGCGGTACATTTCCATATGGAAGTACATCGGAACAGCCAGAAAACGTTTCCGCTGCGGTACATTTCCATATGGAAGTACATCGGAACAGCCAGAAAACGTTTCCGCTGCGGTACATTTCCATATAGAAGTGCATTGGAACATCCAGAAAACGTTTCCGCTGCGGTACATTTCCATATGGAAGTACATCGGAACATCCAGAAAACGTTTCCGCTGCGGTACATTTCCTTATAGAAGTACATCGGAACATCCAGAAAACGTTTCCGCTGCGGTACATTTCCATATGGAAGTACATCGGAACATCCAGAAAACGTTTCCGCTGCGGTACATTTCCATATAGAAGTACATCGGAACATCCAGAAAACGTTTCCGCTGCGGTACATTTCCATATGGAAGTACATCGGAACATCCAGAAAACGTTTCCGCTGCGGTACATTTCCATATGGAAGTACATCGGAACATCCAGAAAACGTTTCCGCTGCGGTACATTTCCATATGGAAGTACATCGGAACATCCAGAAAACGTTTCCGCTGCGGTACATTTCCTTATAGAAGTACATCGGAACATCCAGAAAACGTTTCCGCTGCGGTACATTTCCATATGGAAGTACATCGGAACATCCAGAAAACGTTTCCGCTGCGGTACATTTCCATATAGAAGTACATCGGAACATCCAGAAAACGTTTCCGCTGCGGTACATTTCCTTATAGAAGTACATCGGAACATCCAGAAAACGTTTACGCTGCGGTACATTTCCATATAGAAGTGCATTGGAACATCCAGAAAACGTTTCCGCTGCGGTACATTTCCATATAGAAGTGCATTGGAACATCCAGAAAACGTTTCCGCTGCGGTACATTTCCATATAGAAGTGCATTGGAACATCCAGAAAACGTTTCCGCTGCGGTACATTTCCATATAGAAGTGCATTGGAACATCCAGAAAACGTTTCCGCTGCGGTACATTTCCATATAGAAGTGCATTGGAACATCCAGAAAACGTTTCCGCTGCGGTACATTTCCATATGGAAGTACATCGGAACATCCAGAAAACGTTTCCGCTGCGGTACATTTCCATATGGAAGTACATCGGAACAGCCAGAAAACGTTTCCGCTGCGGTACATTTCCATATGGAAGTACATCGGAACAGCCAGAAAACGTTTCCGCTGCGGTACATTTCCATATAGAAGTGCATTGGAACATCCAGAAAACGTTTCCGCTGCGGTACATTTCCATATGGAAGTACATCGGAACATCCAGAAAACGTTTCCGCTGCGGTACATTTCCTTATAGAAGTACATCGGAACATCCAGAAAACGTTTCCGCTGCGGTACATTTCCATATGGAAGTACATCGGAACATCCAGAAAACGTTTCCGCTGCGGTACATTTCCATATAGAAGTACATCGGAACATCCAGAAAACGTTTCCGCTGCGGTACATTTCCATATGGAAGTACATCGGAACATCCAGAAAACGTTTCCGCTGCGGTACATTTCCATATGGAAGTACATCGGAACATCCAGAAAACGTTTCCGCTGCGGTACATTTCCATATAGAAGTGCATTGGAACATCCAGAAAACGTTTCCGCTGCGGTACATTTCCATATAGAAGTACATCGGAACATCCAGAAAACGTTTCCGCTGCGGTACATTTCCTTATAGAAGTACATCGGAACATCCAGAAAACGTTTCCGCTGCGGTACATTTCCATATGGAAGTACATCGGAACATCCAGAAAACGTTTCCGCTGCGGTACATTTCCATATAGAAGTACATCGGAACATCCAGAAAACGTTTCCGCTGCGGTACATTTCCATATAGAAGTGCATTGGAACATCCAGAAAACGTTTCCGCTGCGGTACATTTCCATATAGAAGTGCATTGGAACATCCAGAAAACGTTTCCGCTGCGGTACATTTCCATATAGAAGTGCATTGGAACATCCAGAAAACGTTTCCGCTGCGGTACATTTCCATATGGAAGTACATCGGAACATCCAGAAAACGTTTCCGCTGCGGTACATTTCCATATGGAAGTACATCGGAACAGCCAGAAAACGTTTCCGCTGCGGTACATTTCCATATAGAAGTGCATTGGAACATCCAGAAAACGTTTCCGCTGCGGTACATTTCCATATGGAAGTACATCGGAACATCCAGAAAACGTTTCCGCTGCGGTACATTTCCATATAGAAGTGCATTGGAACATCCAGAAAACGTTTCCGCTGCGGTACATTTCCATATGGAAGTACATCGGAACATCCAGAAAACGTTTCCGCTGCGGTACATTTCCTTATAGAAGTACATCGGAACATCCAGAAAACGTTTCCGCTGCGGTACATTTCCATATGGAAGTACATCGGAACATCCAGAAAACGTTTCCGCTGCGGTACATTTCCATATGGAAGTACATCGGAACAGCCAGAAAACGTTTCCGCTGCGGTACATTTCCATATAGAAGTGCATTGGAACATCCAGAAAACGTTTCCGCTGCGGTACATTTCCATATGGAAGTACATCGGAACATCCAGAAAACGTTTCCGCTGCGGTACATTTCCTTATAGAAGTACATCGGAACATCCAGAAAACGTTTCCGCTGCGGTACATTTCCTTATAGAAGTACATCGGAACATCCAGAAAACGTTTCCGCTGCGGTACATTTCCATATGGAAGTACATCGGAACATCCAGAAAACGTTTCCGCTGCGGTACATTTCCATATGGAAGTACATCGGAACAGCCAGAAAACGTTTCCGCTGCGGTACATTTCCATATAGAAGTGCATTGGAACATCCAGAAAACGTTTCCGCTGCGGTACATTTTCATATGGAAGTACATCGGAACATCCAGAAAACGTTTCCGCTGCGGTACATTTCCATATAGAAGTGCATTGGAACATCCAGAAAACGTTTCCGCTGCGGTACATTTTCATATGGAAGTACATCGGAACATCCAGAAAACGTTTCCGCTGCGGTACATTTCCATATAGAAGTACATCGGAACATTTAGAAAACGTTTCCGCTGCGGTACATTTTCATATGGAAGTGCATTGGAACATCCAGAAAACGTTTACGCTGCGGTACATTTCCATATAGAAGTACATCGGAACATCCAGAAAACGTTTCCGCTGCGGTACATTTCCATATAGAAGTGCATTGGAACATCCAGAAAACGTTTCCGCTGCGGTACATTTCCATATGGAAGTACATCGGAACATCCAGAAAACGTTTCCGCTGCGGTACATTTCCTTATAGAAGTACATCGGAACATCCAGAAAACGTTTCCGCTGCGGTACATTTCCTTATAGAAGTACATCGGAACATCCAGAAAACGTTTCCGCTGCGGTACATTTCCATATGGAAGTACATCGGAACATCCAGAAAACGTTTCCGCTGCGGTACATTTCCATATGGAAGTACATCGGAACAGCCAGAAAACGTTTCCGCTGCGGTACATTTCCATATAGAAGTGCATTGGAACATCCAGAAAACGTTTCCGCTGCGGTACATTTTCATATGGAAGTACATCGGAACATCCAGAAAACGTTTCCGCTGCGGTACATTTCCATATAGAAGTGCATTGGAACATCCAGAAAACGTTTCCGCTGCGGTACATTTTCATATGGAAGTACATCGGAACATCCAGAAAACGTTTCCGCTGCGGTACATTTCCATATAGAAGTACATCGGAACATTTAGAAAACGTTTCCGCTGCGGTACATTTTCATATGGAAGTGCATTGGAACATCCAGAAAACGTTTACGCTGCGGTACATTTCCATATAGAAGTACATCGGAACATCCAGAAAACGTTTCCGCTGCGGTACATTTCCATATAGAAGTACATCGGAACATCCAGAAAACGTTTACGCTGCGGTACATTTCCATATAGAAGTACATCGGAACATCCAGAAAACGTTTCCGCTGCGGTACATTTCCATATGGAAGTACATCGGAACATCCAGAAAACGTTTCCGCTGCGGTACATTTTCATATGGAAGTGCATTGGAACATCCAGAAAACGTTTACGCTGCGGTACATTTCCATATAGAAGTACATCGGAACATCCAGAAAACGTTTCCGCTGCGGTACATTTCCATATAGAAGTGCATTGGAACATCCAGAAAACGTTTACGCTGCGGTACATTTCCATATGGAAGTACATCGGAACATCCAGAAAACGTTTCCGCTGCGGTACATTTCCATATAGAAGTGCATTGGAACATCCAGAAAACGTTTACGCTGCGGTACATTTCCATATAGAAGTACATCGGAACATCCAGAAAACGTTTCCGCTGCGGTACATTTCCATATAGAAGTACATCGGAACATCCAGAAAACGTTTCCGCTGCGGTACATTTTCATATGGAAGTGCATTGGAACATCCAGAAAACGTTTACGCTGCGGTACATTTCCATATAGAAGTACATCGGAACATCCAGAAAACGTTTCCGCTGCGGTACATTTCCATATAGAAGTGCATTGGAACATCCAGAAAACGTTTCCGCTGCGGTACATTTTCATATGGAAGTACATCGGAACATCCAGAAAACGTTTCCGCTGCGGTACATTTCCATATAGAAGTACATCGGAACATCCAGAAAACGTTTCCGCTGCGGTATATTTCCATATGGAAGTACATCGGAACATCCAGAAAACGTTTCCGCTGCGGTACATTTTCATATGGAAGTGCATTGGAACATCCAGAAAACGTTTACGCTGCGGTACATTTCGATATAGAAGTACATCGGAACATCCAGAAAACGTTTACGCCGCGGTACATTTCCATATAGAAGTACATCGGAACATCCAGAAAACGTTTCCGCTGCGGTACATTTCCATATAAAAGTACATTGGAACATCCAGAAAACGTTTACGCTGCGGTACATTTCCATATAGAAGTACATCGGAACATCCAGAAAACGTTTCCGCTGCGGTACATTTCCATATAGAAGTGCATTGGAACATCCAGAAAACGTTTACGCTGCGGTACATTTCCATATAGAAGTGCATTGGAACATCCAGAAAACGTTTCCGCTGCGGTACATTTCCATATGGAAGTACATCGGAACATCCAGAAAACGTTTCCGCTGCGGTACATTTCCATATAGAAGTACATCGGAACATCCAGAAAACGTTTACGCTGCGGTACATTTCCATATAAAAGTACATCGGAACATCCAGAAACGTTTACGCTGCGGTACATTTCCATATGGAAGTACATCGGAACATCCAGAAAACGTTTCCGCTGCGGTACATTTCCATATAGAAGTGCATTGGAACATCCAGAAAACGTTTCCGCTGCGGTACATTTCCATATAGAAGTACATCGGAACATCCAGAAAACGTTTACGCTGCGGTACATTTCCATATAAAAGTACATCGGAACATCCAGAAAACGTTTACGCTGCGGTACATTTCCATATAGAAGTACATCGGAACATCCAGAAAACGTTTCCGCTGCGGTACATTTCCATATAGAAGTGCATTGGAACATCCAGAAAACGTTTACGCTGCGGTACATTTCCATATGGAAGTACATCGGAACATCCAGAAAACGTTTACGCTGCGGTACATTTCCATATAGAAGTACATCGGAACATCCAGAAAACGTTTCCGCTGCGGTACATTTCCATATAGAAGTACATCGGAACATCCAGAAAACGTTTACGCTGCGGTACATTTCCATGTAGAAGTACATCGGAACATCCAGAAAACGTTTCCGCTGCGGTACATTTCCATATAGAAGTGCATTGGAACATCCAGAAAACGTTTACGCTGCGGTGCATTTCCATATAGAAGTACATCGGAACATCCAGAAAACGTTTCCGCTGCGGTACATTTCCATATAGAAGTACATCGGAACATCCAGAAAACGTTTACGCTGCGGTACATTTCCATATAAAAGTACATCGGAACATCCAGAAACGTTTACGCTGCGGTACATTTCCATATGGAAGTACATCGGAACATCCAGAAAACGTTTCCGCTGCGGTACATTTCCATATAGAAGTGCATTGGAACATCCAGAAAACGTTTCCGCTGCGGTACATTTCCATATGGAAGTACATCGGAACATCCAGAAAACGTTTCCGCTGCGGTACATTTCCATATAGAAGTGCATTGGAACATCCAGAAAACGTTTACGCTGCGGTACATTTCCATATGGAAGTACATCGGAACATCCAGAAAACGTTTACGCTGCGGTACATTTCCATATAGAAGTACATCGGAACATCCAGAAAACGTTTCCGCTGCGGTACATTTCCATATGGAAGTACATCGGAACATCCAGAAAACGTTTCCGCTGCGGTACATTTTAATATGGAAGTGCATTGGAAAATCCAGAAAACGTTTACGCTGCGGTACATTTCCATATAGAAGTACATCGGAACATCCAGAAAACGTTTACGCTGCGGTACATTTCCATATAGAAGTGCATTGGAACATCCAGAAAACGTTTACGCTGCGGTACATTTCCATATAGAAGTGCATTGGAACATCCAGAAAACGTTTCCGCTGCGGTACATTTCCATATGGAAGTACATCGGAACATCCAGAAAACGTTTACGCTGCGGTACATTTCCATATAGAAGTACATCGGAACATCCAGAAAACGTTTCCGCTGCGGTACATTTTAATATGGAAGTGCATTGGAAAATCCAGAAAACGTTTACGCTGCGGTACATTTCCATATAGAAGTACATCGGAACATCCAGAAAACGTTTACGCTGCGGTACATTTCCATATAGAAGTGCATTGGAACATCCAGAAAACGTTTACGCTGCGGTACATTTCCATATAGAAGTGCATTGGAACATCCAGAAAACGTTTCCGCTGCGGTACATTTCCATATGGAAGTACATCGGAACATCCAGAAAACGTTTCCGCTGCGGTACATTTCCATATAGAAGTACATCGGAACATCCAGAAAACGTTTACGCTGCGGTACATTTCCATATAAAAGTACATCGGAACATCCAGAAACGTTTACGCTGCGGTACATTTCCATATGGAAGTACATCGGAACATCCAGAAAACGTTTCCGCTGCGGTACATTTCCATATAGAAGTGCATTGGAACATCCAGAAAACGTTTCCGCTGCGGTACATTTCCATATGGAAGTACATCGGAACATCCAGAAAACGTTTCCGCTGCGGTACATTTCCATATAGAAGTGCATTGGAACATCCAGAAAACGTTTACGCTGCGGTACATTTCCATATGGAAGTACATCGGAACATCCAGAAAACGTTTACGCTGCGGTACATTTCCATATAGAAGTACATCGGAACATCCAGAAAACGTTTCCGCTGCGGTACATTTCCATATGGAAGTACATCGGAACATCCAGAAAACGTTTCCGCTGCGGTACATTTTAATATGGAAGTGCATTGGAAAATCCAGAAAACGTTTACGCTGCGGTACATTTCCATATAGAAGTACATCGGAACATCCAGAAAACGTTTACGCTGCGGTACATTTCCATGTAGAAGTACATCGGAACATCCAGAAAACGTTTCCGCTGCGGTACATTTCCATATAGAAGTGCATTGGAACATCCAGAAAACGTTTACGCTGCGGTGCATTTCCATATAGAAGTACATCGGAACATCCAGAAAACGTTTCCGCTGCGGTACATTTCCATATGGAAGAACATCGGAACATCCAGAAAACGTTTCCGCTGCGGTACATTTCCATATGGAAGTACATCGGAACAGCCAGAAAACGTTTACGCTGCGGTACATTTCCATATGGAAGTACATCGGAACATCCAGAAAACGTTTCCGCTGCGGTACATTTCCATATAGAAGTGCATTGGAACATCCAGAAAACGTTTCCGCTGCGTTACATTTCCATATAGAAGTGCATTGGAACATCCAGAAAACGTTTACGCTGCGGTACATTTCCATATGGAAGTACATCGGAACATCCAGAAAACGTTTCCGCTGCGGTACATTTCCATATAGAAGTGCATTGGAACATCCAGAAAACGTTTCCGCTGCGGTACATTTCCATATAGAAGTACATCGGAACATCCAAAAAACGTTTACGCTGCGGTACATTTCCATATGGAAGTACATCGGAACATCCAGAAAACGTTTCCGCTGCGGTACATTTCCATATAGAAGTGCATTGGAACATCCAGAAAACGTTTACGCTGCGGTACATTTCCATTTAGAAGTACATCGGAACATCCAGAAAACGTTTCCGCTGCGGTACATTTTCATATGGAAGTGCATTGGAAAATCCAGAAAACGTTTACGCTGCGGTACATTTCCATATAGAAGTGCATTGGAACATCCAGAAAACGTTTACGCTGCGGTACATTTCCATATAGAAGTGCATTGGAACATCCAGAAAACGTTTCCGCTGCGGTACATTTCCATATGGAAGTACATCGGAACATCCAGAAAACGTTTCCGCTGCGGTACATTTCCATATAGAAGTGCATTGGAACATCCAGAAAACGTTTCCGCTGCGGTACATTTCCTTATAGAAGTACATCGGAACATCCAGAAAACGTTTCCGCTGCGGTACATTTCCATATGGAAGTACATCGGAACAGCCAGAAAACGTTTACGCTGCGGTACATTTCCATATGGAAGTACATCGGAACATCCAGAAAACGTTTACGCTGCGGTACATTTCCATATAGAAGTACATCGGAACATCCAGAAAACGTTTCCGCTGCGGTACATTTCCATATAAAAGTACATCGGAACATCCAGAAAACGTTTCCGCTGCGGTACATTTCCATATGGAAGTACATCGGAACATCCAGAAAACGTTTCCGCTGCGGTACATTTCCATATGGAAGTACATCGGAACATCCAGAAAACGTTTACGCTGCGGTACATTTCCATATGGAAGTACATCGGAACATCCAGAAAACGTTTCCGCTGCGGTACATTTCCATATAGAAGTGCATTGGAACATCCAGAAAACGTTTCCGCTGCGGTACATTTCCATATAGAAGTGCATTGGAACATCCAGAAAACGTTTACGCTGCGGTACATTTCCATATGGAAGTACATCGGAACATCCAGAAAACGTTTCCGCTGCGGTACATTTCCATATGGAAGTACATCGGAACATCCAGAAAACGTTTCCGCTGCGGTACATTTCCATATGGAAGTACATCGGAACATCCAGAAAACGTTTCCGCTGCGGTACCTTTCCATATAGAAGTACATCGGAACATCCAGAAAACGTTTCCGCTGCGGTACATTTCCATATAGAAGTACATCGGAACATCCAGAAAACGTTTATGCTGCGGTACATTTCCATATAGAAGTTCATCGGAACATCCAGAAAACGTTTACGCTGCAGTACATTTCCAAAAAGAAGTACATCGGAACATCCAGAAAACGTTTCCGCTGCGGTACATTTCCATATAGAAGTACATCGGAACATCCAGAAAACGTTTACACTGCGGTACATTTCTATAAAGAAGTACATCGGAACATCCAGAAAACGTTTCCGCTGCGGTACATTTCCATATAGAAGTACATCGGAACATCCAGAAAACGTTTCCGCTGTGGTACATTTCCATATGAAACAACAACGGAACATCCACAAAACGTTTCCGCTGCAGAACATTTTCATTCCAACGACATCGGAACATCCAAAAAACGTTTCCGCAGCAGAACATTTTCATTCCAACGACATCGGAACATCCAAAAAACGTTTCCGCTGCAAAACATTTTCATTCCAACGACATCGGAACATGAAAAAAACGTTTCCGCTGCAGAACATTTTCATTCCAACGACATTGGAACATCCACAAAACGTTTCCGCTGCAGAACATTTTCATTCCAACGACATCGGAACATCCACAAAACGTTTCCGCTGCAGAACATTTTCATTCCAACGACATCGGAACATCCAAAAAACGTTTCCGCTGCAGAACATTTTCATTCCAACGACATCGGAACATCCACAAAACGTTTCCGCTGCAGAACATTTTCATTCCAACGACATCGGAACATCTAAAAAACGTTTCCGCTGCAAAACATTTTCATTCCAACGACATCGGAACATCTAAAAAACGTTTCCGCTGCAGAACATTTTCATTCCAACGACATCGGAACATCCACAAAACGTTTCCGCTGCAGAACATTTTCATTCCAACGACATCGGAACATCCACAAAACGTTTCCGCTGCAGAACATTTTCATTCCAACGACATCGGAACATCCAAAAAACGTTTCCGCTGCAGAACATTTTCATTCCAACGACATTGGAACATCCAGAAAACGTTTATGCTGCGGTACATTTCCATATAGAAGTACATCGGAACATCCAGAAATCGTTTACGCTGCAGTACATTTCCATATAGAAGTACATCGGAACATACAGAAAACGTTTCCGCTGCGGTACATTTCCATAAAGAAGTACATCGGAACATCCAGAAAACGTTTCCGCTGCAGTACATTTCCAAATAGAAGTACATCGGAACATACAGAAAACGTTTCCGCTGTGGTACATTTCCATATGAAACAACAACGGAACATCCACAAAACGTTTCCGCTGCAGAACATTTTCATTCCAACGACATCGGAACATCCACAAAACGTTTCCGCAGCAGAACATTTTCATTCCAACGACATCGGAACATCCAAAAAACGTTTCCGCTGCACAACATTTTCATTCCAACGACATCGGAACATCCACAAAACGTTTCCGCTCCAGAACATTTTCATTCCAACGACATTGGAACATTCAAAAAACGGTTCCGCTGCACAACATTTCCATTCCAACGACATCGGAACATTCAAAAAACGTTTCCGCTGCAGAACATTTTCATTCCAACGACATCGGATCATCCAAAAAACGTTTCCGCTGCAGAACATTTCCATTCCAACGACATCAGAACATCCAAAAAACGTTTCCGCTGCAGAACATTTTCATTCCAACGACATCGGAACATCCAAAAAACGTTTTCGCTGCAGAACATTTTCATTCCAACGACATCGGAACATCCACAAAACGTTTCCGCTGCAGAACATTTTCATTCCAACGACATCGGAACATCCACAAAACGTTTCCGCTGCAGAACATTTTCATTCCAACGACATCGGAACATCCACAAAACGTTTCCGCTGCACAACATTTTCATTCCAACGACATCGGAACATCCACAAAACGTTTCCGCTGCAGAACATTTCCATTCCAACGACATCGGAACATCCAAAAAACGTTTCCGCTGCAGAACATTTTCATTCCAACGACATCGGAACATCCACAAAACGTTTCCGCTGCAGAACATTTTCATTCCAACGACATCGGAACATCCACAAAACGTTTCCGCTGCAAAACATTTTCATTCCAACGACATCGGAACATGAAAAAAACGTTTCCGCTGCAGAACATTTTCATTCCAACGACATCGGAACATCCACAAAACGTTTCCGCTGCAGAACATTTTCATTCCAACGACATCGGAACATCCAAAAAACGTTTTCGCTGCAGAACATTTTCATTCCAACGACATCGGAACATCCAAAAAATGTTTCCGCTGCAGAACATTTTCATTCCAACGACATCGGAACATCCACAAAACGTTTCCGCTGCAAAACATTTTCATTCCAACGACATCGGAACATCTAAAAAACGTTTCCGCTGCAGAACATTTTCATTCCAACGACATCGGAACATCCACAAAACGTTTCCGCTGCAGAACATTTTCATTCCAACGACATCGGAACATCCACAAAACGTTTCCGCTGCAAAACATTTTCATTCCAACGACATCGGAACATCTAAAAAACGTTTCCGCTGCAGAACATTTTCATTCCAACGACATCGGAACATCCACAAAACGTTTCCGCTGCAGAACATTTTCATTCCAACGACATCGGAACATCCAAAAAACGTTTCCGCTGCAGAACATTTTCATTCCAACGACATCGGAACATCCACAAAACGTTTCCGCTGCAAAACATTTTCATTCCAACGACATCGGAACATGAAAAAAACGTTTCCGCTGCAGAACATTTTCATTCCAACGACATCGGAACATTTAAAAAACGTTTCTGCTGCAGAACATTTTCATTCCAACGACATTGGAACATCCACAAAACGTTTCCGCTGCAGAACATTTTCATTCCAACGACATCGGAACATCCACAAAACGTTTCCGCTGCAGAACATTTTCATTCCAACGACATCGGAACATCCAAAAAACGTTTCCGCTGCAGAACATTTTCATTCCAACGACATCGGAACATCCACAAAACGTTTCCGCTGCAGAACATTTTCATTCCAACGACATCGGAACATCCACAAAACGTTTCCGCTGCAGAACATTTTCATTCCAACGACATCGGAACATCCACAAAACGTTTCCGCTGCAGAACATTTTCATTCCAACGTCATCGGAACATCCAAAAAACGTTTCCGCTGCGGAACATTTTCATTCCAACGACATCGGAACATCCACAAAACGTTTCCGCTGCAAAACATTTTCATTCCAACGACATCGGAACATGAAAAAAACGTTTCCGCTGCAGAACATTTTCATTCCAACGACATCGGAACATTTAAAAAACGTTTCCGCTGCAAAACATTTTCATTCCAACGACATCGGAACATCTAAAAAACGTTTCCGCTGCAGAACATTTTCATTCCAACGACATCGGAACATCCACAAAACGTTTCCGCTGCAGAACATTTTCATTCCAACGACATCGGAACATCCACAAAACGTTTCCGCTGCAGAACATTTTCATTCCAACGACATCGGAACATCCAAAAAACGTTTCCGCTGCAGAACATTTTCATTCCAACGACATCGGAACATCCACAAAACGTTTCCGCTGCAAAACATTTTCATTCCAACGACATCGGAACATCCACAAAACGTTTCCGCTGCAGAACATTTTCATTCCAACGACATCGGAACATCTAAAAAACGTTTCCGCTGCAGAACATTTTCATTCCAACGGCATCGGAACATTAAAAAAACGTTTCCGCTGCAAAACATTTTCATTCCAACGACATCGGAACATGAAAAAAACGTTTCCGCTGCAGAACATTTTCATTCCAACGACATCGGAACATCCAAAAAACGTTTCCGCTGCAGAACATTTTCATTCCAACGACATCGGAACATCCAAAAAACGTTTCTGCTGCAGAACATTTTCATTCCAACGACATTGGAACATCCACAAAACGTTTCCGCTGCAAAACATTTTCATTCCAACGACATCGGAACATGAAAAAAACGTTTCCGCTGCAGAACATTTTCATTCCAACGACACCGGAACATCCAAAAAACGTTTCCGCTGCAGAACATTTTCATTCCAACGACATTGGAACATCCACAAAACGTTTCCGCTGCAGAACATTTTCATTCCAACGACATCGGAACATCCACAAAACGTTTCCGCTGCAGAACATTTTCATTCCAACGACATCGGAACATCCACAAAACGTTTCCGCTGCAAAACATTTTCATTCCAACGACATCGGAACATGAAAAAAACGTTTCCGCTGCAGAACATTTTCATTCCAACGACATCGGAACATCCAAAAAACGTTTCCGCTGCAGAACATTTTCATTCCAACGGCATCGGAACATTAAAAAAACGTTTCCGCTGCAAAACATTTTCATTCCAACGACATCGGAACATCCAAAAAACGTTTCCGCTGCAGAACATTTTCATTCCAACGACATCGGAACATCCACAAAACGTTTCCGCTGCAGAACATTTTCATTCCAACGACATCGGAACATCCACAAAACGTTTCCGCTGCAGAACATTTTCATTCCAACGACATCGGAACATCCACAAAACGTTTCCGCTGCAGAACATTTTCATTCCAACGACATCGGAACATCCACAAAACGTTTCCGCTGCAAAACATTTTCATTCCAACGACATCGGAACATGAAAAAAACGTTTCCGCTGCAAAACATTTTCATTCCAACGACATCGGAACATCCAAAAAACGTTTCCGCTGCAGAACATTTTCATTCCAACGACATTGGAACATCCACAAAACGTTTCCGCTGCAGAACATTTTCATTCCAACGACATCGGAACATCTAAAAAACGTTTCCGCTGCAGAACATTTTCATTCCAACGACATCGGAACATCCACAAAACGTTTCCGCTGCAGAACATTTTCATTCCAACGACATCGGAACATCCAAAAAACGTTTCCGCTGCAGAACATTTTCATTCCAACGACATCGGAACATCCACAAAACGTTTCCGCTGCAGAACATTTTCATTCCAACGACATCGGAACATCTAAAAAACGTTTCCGCTGCAGAACATTTTCATTCCAACGACATCGGAACATCCAAAAAACGTTTCCGCTGCAGAACATTTTCTTTCCAACGACATCGGAACATCCAAAAAACGTTTCCGCTGCAGAACATTTTCATTCCAACGACATCGGAACATCCAAAAAACGTTTCCGCTGCAGAACATTTTCATTCCAACGACATTGGAACATCCAAAAAACGGTTCCGCTGCAGAACATTTTCATTCCAACGACATCGGAACATCCACAAAACGTTTCCGCTGCAGAACATTTTCATTCCAACGACATCGGAACATCCACAAAACGTTTCCGCTGCACAACATTTTCATTCCAACGACATCGGAACATCCACAAAACGTTTCCGCTGCAGAACATTTTCATTCCAACGACATCGGAACATCCAAAAAACGTTTCCGCTGCAGAACATTTTCATTCCAACGACATCGGAACATCCACAAAACGTTTCCGCTGCAAAACATTTTCATTCCAACGACATTGGAACATCCAAAAAACGGTTCCGCTGCAGAACATTTTCATTCCAACGACATCGGAACATCCAAAAAACGTTTCCGCTGCAGAACATTTTCATTCCAACGACATCGGAACATCCACAAAACGTTTCCGCTGCACAACATTTTCATTCCAACGACATCGGAACATCCAAAAAACGTTTCCGCTGCAGAACATTTTCATTCCAACGACATCGGAACATCCACAAAACGTTTCCGCTGCAAAACATTTTCATTCCAACGACATCGGAACATCCACAAAACGTTTCCGCTGCAGAACATTTTCATTCCAACGACATCGGAACATCTAAAAAACGTTTCCGCTGCAGAACATTTCCATTCCAACGGCATCGGAACATTAAAAAAACGTTTCCGCTGCAAAACATTTTCATTCCAACGACATCGGAACATGAAAAAAACGTTTCCGCTGCAGAACATTTTCATTCCAACGACATCGGAACATCCAAAAAACGTTTCCGCTGCAGAACATTTTCATTCCAACGACATCGGAACATCCAAAAAACGTTTCTGCTGCAGAACATTTTCATTCCAACGACATTGGAACATCCACAAAACGTTTCCGCTGCAGAACATTTTCATTCCAACGACATCGGAACATCCAAAAAACGTTTTTGCTGCAGAACATTTTCATTCCAACGACATCGGAACATCCACAAAACGTTTCCGCTGCAAAACATTTTCATTCCAACGACATTGGAACATCCAAAAAACGGTTCCGCTGCAGAACATTTCCATTCCAACGACATCGGAACATCCAAAAAACGTTTCCGCTGCAGAACATTTTCATTCCAACGACATTGGAACATCCAAAAAACGGTTCCGCTGCAGAACATTTTCATTCCAACGACATCGGAACATCCACAAAACGTTTCCGATGCAGAAAATTTTCATTCCAACGACATCGGAACATCCACAAAACGTTTCCGCTGCACAACATTTTCATTCCAACGACATCGGAACATCCACAAAACGTTTCCGCTGCAAAACATTTTCATTCCAACGACATTGGAACATCCAAAAAACGGTTCCGCTGCAGAACATTTTCATTCCAACGACATCGGAACATCCAAAAAACGTTTCCGCTGCAGAACATTTTCATTCCAACGACATCGGAACATCCAAAAAACGTTTCCGCTGCAAAACATTTTCATTCCAACGACATCGGAACATCCACAAAACGTTTCCGCTGCACAACATTTTCATTCCAACGACATCGGAACATCCAAAAAACGTTTCCGCTGCAGAACATTTTCATTCCAACGACATCGGAACATCCACAAAACGTTTCCGCTGCAGAACATTTTCATTCCAACGACATCGGAACATCCACAAAACGTTTCCGCTGCACAACATTTTCATTCCAACGACATCGGAACATCCACAAAACGTTTCCGCTGCAGAACATTTTCATTCCAACGACATCGGAACATCCAAAAAACGTTTCCGCTGCAGAACATTTTCATTCCAACGACATCGGAACATCCACAAAACGTTTCCGCTGCAAAACATTTTCATTCCAACGACATTGGAACATCCAAAAAACGGTTCCGCTGCAGAACATTTTCATTCCAACGACATCGGAACATCCAAAAAACGTTTCCGCTGCAGAACTTTTTCATTCCAACGACATCGGAACATCCACAAAACGTTTCCGCTGCACAACATTTTCATTCCAACGACATCGGAACATCCAAAAAACGTTTCCGCTGCAGAACATTTTCATTCCAACGACATCGGAACATCCACAAAACGTTTCCGCTGCAAAACATTTTCATTCCAACGACATTGGAACATCCACAAAACGTTTCCGCTGCAGAACATTTTCATTCCAACGACATCGGAACATCTAAAAAACGTTTCCGCTGCAGAACATTTTCATTCCAACGGCATCGGAACATTAAAAAAACGTTTCCGCTGCAAAACATTTTCATTCCAACGACATCGGAACATGAAAAAAACGTTTCCGCTGCAGAACATTTTCATTCCAACGACATCGGAACATCCAAAAAACGTTTCCGCTGCAGAACATTTTCATTCCAACGACATCGGAACATCCAAAAAACGTTTCTGCTGCAGAACATTTTCATTCCAACGACATCGGAACATCCACAAAACGTTTCCGCTGCAGAACATTTTCATTCCAACGACATTGGAACATCCAAAAAACGGTTCCGCTGCAGAACATTTTCATTCCAACGACATCGGAACATCCACAAAACGTTTCCGCTGCAGAACATTTTCATTCCAACGACATCGGAACATCCACAAAACGTTTCCGCTGCACAACATTTTCATTCCAACGACATCGGAACATCCAAAAAACGTTTCCGCTGCAGAACATTTTCATTCCAACGACATTGGAACATCCAAAAAACGGTTCCGCTGCAGAACATTTTCATTCCAACGACATCGGAACATCCACAAAACGTTTCCGCTGCAGAACATTTTCATTCCAACGACATCGGAACATCCACAAAACGTTTCCGCTGCACAACATTTTCATTCCAACGACATTGGAACATCCAAAAAACGTTTCCGCTGCAGAACATTTTCATTCCAACGACATCGGAACATCCACAAAACGTTTCCGCTGCAAAACATTTTCATTCCAACGACATTGGAACATCCAAAAAACGGTTCCGCTGCAGAACATTTTCATTCCAACGACATCGGAACATCCAAAAAACGTTTCCGCTGCAGAACATTTTCATTCCAACGACATCGGAACATCCACAAAACGTTTCCGCTGCACAACATTTTCATTCCAACGACATCGGAACATCCAAAAAACGTTTCCGCTGCAGAACATTTTCATTCCAACGACATCGGAACATCCACAAAACGTTTCCGCTGCAAAACATTTTCATTCCAACGACATCGGAACATCCACAAAACGTTTCCGCTGCAAAACATTTTCATTCCAACGACATTGGAACATCCAAGAAACGGTTCCGCTGCAGAACATTTTCATTCCAACGACATCGGAACATCCAAAAAACGTTTCCGCTGCAGAACATTTTCATTCCAACGACATCGGAACATCCACAAAACGTTTCCGCTGCACAACATTTTCATTCCAACGACATCGGAACATCCAAAAAACGTTTCCGCTGCAGAACATTTTCATTCCAACGACATCGGAACATCCACAAAACGTTTCCGCTGCAAAACATTTTCATTCCAACGACATCGGAACATCCACAAAACGTTTCCGCTGCAGAACATTTTCATTCCAACGACATCGGAACATCTAAAAAACGTTTCCGCTGCAGAACATTTTCATTCCAACGGCATCGGAACATTAAAAAAACGTTTCCGCTGCAAAACATTTTCATTCCAACGACATCGGAACATGAAAAAAACGTTTCCGCTGCAAAACATTTTCATTCCAACGACATCGGAACATCCAAAAAACGTTTCCGCTGCAGAACATTTTCATTCCAACGACATCGGAACATCCAAAAAACGTTTCTGCTGCAGAACATTTTCATTCCAACGACATTGGAACATCCACAAAACGTTTCCGCTGCAGAACATTTTCATTCCAACGACATCGGAACATCCAAAAAACGTTTTTGCTGCAGAACATTTTCATTCCAACGACATCGGAACATCTACAAAACGTTTCCGCTGCAAAACATTTTCATTCCAACGACATCGGAACATGAAAAAAACGTTTCCGCTGCAGAACATTTTCATTCCAACGACATCGGAACATCCAAAAAACGTTTCCGCTGCAGAACATTTTCATTCCAACGACATTGGAACATCCACAAAACGTTTCCGCTGCAGAACATTTTCATTCCAACGACATCGGAACATCTAAAAAACGTTTCCGCTGCAGAACATTTTCATTCCAACGACATCGGAACATCCAAAAAACGTTTCCGCTGCAGAACATTTTCATTCCAACGACATCGGAACATCCACAAAACGTTTCCGCTGCAGAACATTTTCATTCCAACGACATCGGAACATCCACAAAACGTTTCCGCTGCAAAACATTTTCATTCCAACGACATCGGAACATCCACAAAACGTTTCCGCTGCAGATTATTTTCATTCCAACGACATCGGAACATCCAAAAAACGTTTCCGCTGCAGAACATTTTCATTCCAACGACATCGGAACATCCACAAAACGTTTCCGCTGCAGAACATTTTCATTCCAACGACATCGGAACATCCACAAAACGTTTCCGCTGCACAACATTTTCATTCCAACGACATCGGAACATCCACAAAACGTTTCCGCTGCAGAACATTTTCATTCCAACGACATCGGAACATCTAAAAAACGTTTCCGCTGCAGAACATTTTCATTGCAACGGCATCGGAACATTAAAAAAACGTTTCCGCTGCAAAACATTTTCATTCCAACGACATCGCAACATGAAAAAAACGTTTCCGCTGCAGAACATTTTCATTCCAACGACATCGGAACATCTAAAAAACGTTTCCGCTGCAGAACATTTTCATTCCAACGACATCGGAACATCCACAAAACGTTTCCGCTGCACAACATTTTCATTCCAACGACATCGGAACATCCAAAAAACGTTTCCGCTGCAGAACATTTTCATTCCAACGACATTGGAACATCCAAAAAACGTTTCCGCTGCAGAACATTTTCATTCCAACGACATCGGAACATCTAAAAAACGTTTCCGCTGCAGAACATTTTCATTCCAACGACATCGGAACATCCAAAAAACGTTTCCGCTGCAGAACATTTTCATTCCAACGACATCGGAACATCCACAAAACGTTTCCGCTGCAGAACATTTTCATTCCAACGACATCGGAACATCCACAAAACGTTTCCGCTGCAAAACATTTTCATTCCAACGACATCGGAACATCTAAAAAACGTTTCCGCTGCAGAACATTTTCATTCCAACGACATCGGAACATCCAAAAAACGTTTCCGCTGCAGAACATTTTCATTCCAACGACATCGGAACATCCACAAAACGTTTCCGCTGCAGAACATTTTCATTCCAACGACATCGGAACATCCACAAAACGTTTCCGCTGCAAAACATTTTCATTCCAACGACATCGGAACATCCACAAAACGTTTCCGCTGCAGAACATTTTCATTCCAACGACATCGGAACATCCAAAAAACGTTTCCGCTGCAGAACATTTTCATTCCAACGACATCGGAACATCCAAAAAACGTTTCTGCTGCAGAACATTTTCATTCCAACGACATTGGAACATCCACAAAACGTTTCCGCTGCAGATCATTTTCATTCCAACGACATCGGAACATCCAAAAAACGTTTCCGCTGCAGAACATTTTCATTCCAACGACATCGGAACATCCACAAAACGTTTCCGCTGCAAAACATTTTCATTCCAACGACATTGGAACATCCAAAAAACGGTTCCGCTGCAGAACATTTTCATTCCAACGACATCGGAACATCCAAAAAACGTTTCCGCTGCAGAACATTTTCATTCCAACGACATCGGAACATCCACAAAACGTTTCCGCTGCACAACATTTTCATTCCAACGACATCGGAACATCCAAAAAACGTTTCCGCTGCAGAACATTTTCATTCCAACGACATCGGAACATCCACAAAACGTTTCCGCTGCAAAACATTTTCATTCCAACGACATCGGAACATCCACAAAACGTTTCCGCTGCAGAACATTTTCATTCCAACGACATTGGAACATCCAAAAAACGGTTCCGCTGCAGAACATTTTCATTCCAACGGCATCGGAACATTAAAAAAACGTTTCTGCTGCAGAACATTTTCATTCCAACGACATTGGAACATCCACAAAACGTTTCCGCTGCAGAACATTTTCATTCCAACGACATCGGAACATCCAAAAAACGTTTTTGCTGCAGAACATTTTCATTCCAACGACATCGGAACATCTACAAAACGTTTCCGCTGCAAAACATTTTCATTCCAACGACATCGGAACATGAAAAAAACGTTTCCGCTGCAGAACATTTTCATTCCAACGACATCGGAACATCCAAAAAACGTTTCCGCTGCAGAACATTTTCATTCCAACGACATTGGAACATCCACAAAACGTTTCCGCTGCAGAACATTTTCATTCCAACGACATCGGAACATCTAAAAAACGTTTCCGCTGCAGAACATTTTCATTCCAACGACATCGGAACATCCACAAAACGTTTCCGCTGCACAACATTTTCATTCCAACGACATCGGAACATCCAAAAAACGTTTCCGCTGCAGAACATTTTCATTCCAACGACATTGGAACATCCAAAAAACGGTTCCGCTGCAGAACATTTTCATTCCAACGACATCGGAACATCCAAAAAACGTTTCCGCTGCAGAACATTTTCATTCCAACGACATCGGAACATCCACAAAACGATTCCGCTGCACAACATTTTCATTCCAACGACATCGGAACATCCAAAAAACGTTTCCGCTGCAGAACATTTTCATTCCAACGACATCGGAACATCCACAAAACGTTTCCGCTGCAGAACATTTTCATTCCAACGACATCGGAACATCTACAAAACGTTTCCGCTGCAAAACATTTTCATTCCAACGACATCGGAACATGAAAAAAACGTTTCCGCTGCAGAACATTTTCATTCCAACGACATCGGAACATCCAAAAAACGTTTCCGCTGCAGAACATTTTCATTCCAACGACATCGGAACATCCAAAAAACGTTTCCGCTGCAGAACATTTTCATTCCAACGACATTGGAACATCCACAAAACGTTTCCGCTGCAGAACATTTTCATTCCAACGACATCGGAACATCTAAAAAACGTTTCCGCTGCAGAACATTTTCATTCCAACGACATCGGAACATCCACAAAACGTTTCCGCTGCAGAACATTTTCATTCCAACGACATCGGAACATCCACAAAACGTTTCCGCTGCACAACATTTTCATTCCAACGACATCGGAACATCCAAAAAACGTTTCCGCTGCAGAACATTTTCATTCCAACGACATCGGAACATCCACAAAACGTTTCCGCTGCAGAACATTTTCATTCCAACGACATCGGAACATTTAAAAAACGTTTCCGCTGCAAAACATTTTCATTCCAACGACATCGGAACATCTAAAAAACGTTTCCGCTGCAGAACATTTTCATTCCAACGGCATCGGAACATTAAAAAAACGTTTCTGCTGCAGAACATTTTCATTCCAACGACATTGGAACATCCACAAAACGTTTCCGCTGCAGAACATTTTCATTCCAACGACATCGGAACATCCAAAAAACGTTTTTGCTGCAGAACATTTTCATTCCAACGACATCGGAACATCTACAAAACGTTTCCGCTGCAAAACATTTTCATTCCAACGACATCGGAACATTTAAAAAACGTTTCCGCTGCAAAACATTTTCATTCCAACGACATCGGAACATCTAAAAAACGTTTCCGCTGCAGAACATTTTCATTCCAACGGCATCGGAACATTAAAAAAACGTTTCTGCTGCACAACATTTTCATTCCAACGACATCGGAACATCCAAAAAACGTTTCCGCTGCACAACATTTTCATTCCAACGACATCGGAACATCCAAAAAACGTTTCCGCTGCAGAACATTTTCATTCCAACGACATCGGAACATCCACAAAACGTTTCCGCTGCAAAACATTTTCATTCCAACGACATCGGAACATCCACAAAACGTTTCCGCTGCAGAACATTTTCATTCCAACGACATCGGAACATTAAAAAAACGTTTCCGCTGCAAAACATTTTCATTCCAACGACATCGGAACATGAAAAAAACGTTTCCGCTGCAGAACATTTTCATTCCAACGACATTGGAACATCCACAAAACGTTTCCGCTGCAGAACATTTTCATTCCAACGACATCGGAACATCCAAAAAACGTTTCCGCTGCAGAACATTTTCATTCCAACGACATCGGAACATCCACAAAACGTTTCCGCTGCAAAACATTTTCATTCCAACGACATTGGAACATCCAAAAAACGGTTCCGCTGCAGAACATTTTCATTCCAACGACATCGGAACATCCAAACAACGTTTCCGCTGCAGAACATTTTCATTCCAACGACATCGGAACATCCAAAAAACGTTTCTGCTGCAGAACATTTTCATTCCAACGACATTGGAACATCCACAAAACGTTTCCGCTGCAGAACATTTTCATTCCAACGACATCGGAACATCCAAAAAACGTTTCCGCTGCAGAACATTTTCATTCCAACGACATCGGAACATCCACAAAACGTTTCCGCTGCAAAACATTTTCATTCCAACGACATTGGAACATCCAAAAAACGGTTCCGCTGCAGAACATTTTCATTCCAACGACATCGGAACATCCAAACAACGTTTCCGCTGCAGAACATTTTCATTCCAACGACATCGGAACATCCACAAAACGTTTCCGCTGCACAACATTTTCATTCCAACGACATCGGAACATCCAAAAAACGTTTCCGCTGCAGAACATTTTCATTCCAACGACATCGGAACATCCACAAAACGTTTCCGCTGCAAAACATTTTCATTCCAACGACATCGGAACATCCACAAAACGTTTCCGCTGCAGAACATTTTCATTCCAACGACATCGGAACATCTAAAAAACGTTTCCGCTGCAGAACATTTTCATTCCAACGACATCGGAACATCCAAAAAACGTTTCTGCTGCAGAACATTTTCATTCCAACGACATTGGAACATCCACAAAACGTTTCCGCTGCAGAACATTTTCATTCCAACGACATCGGAACATCCAAAAAACGTTTTTGCTGCAGAACATTTTCATTCCAACGACATCGGAACATCTACAAAACGTTTCCGCTGCAAAACATTTTCATTCCAACGACATCGGAACATGAAAAAAACGTTTCCGCTGCAGAACATTTTCATTCCAACGACATCGGAACATCCAAAAAACGTTTCCGCTGCAGAACATTTTCATTCCAACGACATTGGAACATCCACAAAACGTTTCCGCTGCAGAACATTTTCATTCCAACGACATCGGAACATCTAAAAAACGTTTCCGCTGCAGAACATTTTCATTCCAACGACATCGGAACATCCACAAAACGATTCCGCTGCACAACATTTTCATTCCAACGACATCGGAACATCCAAAAAACGTTTCCGCTGCAGAACATTTTCATTCCAACGACATCGGAACATCCACAAAACGTTTCCGCTGCAAAACATTTTCATTCCAACGACATCGGAACATCCACAAAACGTTTCCGCTGCAGAACATTTTCATTCCAACGACATCGGAACATCCAAAAAACGTTTCCGCTGCAGAACATTTTCATTCCAACGACATTGGAACATCCAAAAAACGGTTCCGCTGCAGAACATTTTCATTCCAACGACATCGGAACATCCACAAAACGTTTCCGCTGCAGAACATTTTCATTCCAACGACATCGGAACATCCACAAAACGTTTCCGCTGCACAACATTTTCATTCCAACGACATCGGAACATCCACAAAACGTTTCCGCTGCAGAACATTTTCATTCCAACGACATCGGAACATCTAAAAAACGTTTCCGCTGCAGAACATTTTCATTCCAACGGCATCGGAACATTAAAAAAACGTTTCCGCTGCAAAACATTTTCATTCCAACGACATCGGAACATGAAAAAAACGTTTCCGCTGCAGAACATTTTCATTCCAACGACATCGGAACATCCAAAAAACGTTTCCGCTGCAGAACATTTTCATTCCAACGACATCGGAACATCCAAAAAACGTTTCTGCTGCAGAACATTTTCATTCCAACGACATTGGAACATCCACAAAACGTTTCCGCTGCAGAACATTTTCATTCCAACGACATCGGAACATCCAAAAAACGTTTCCGCTGCAGAACATTTTCATTCCAACGACATCGGAACATCCAAAAAACGTTTCCGCTGCAGAACATTTTCATTCCAACGACATCGGAACATCCACAAAACGTTTCCGCTGCAAAACATTTTCATTCCAACGACATCGGAACATCCACAAAACGTTTCCGCTGCAGAACATTTTCATTCCAACGACATCGGAACATCTAAAAAACGTTTCCGCTGCAGAACATTTTCATTCCAACGGCATCGGAACATTAAAAAAACGTTTCCGCTGCAAAACATTTTCATTCCAACGACATCGGAACATGAAAAAAACGTTTCCGCTGCAAAACATTTTCATTCCAACGACATCGGAACATCCAAAAAACGTTTCCGCTGCAGAACATTTTCATTCCAACGACATCGGAACATCCAAAAAACGTTTCTGCTGCAGAACATTTTCATTCCAACGACATTGGAACATCCACAAAACGTTTCCGCTGCAGAACATTTTCATTCCAACGACATCGGAACATCCAAAAAACGTTTTTGCTGCAGAACATTTTCATTCCAACGACATCGGAACATCAACAAAACGTTTCCGCTGCAAAACATTTTCATTCCAACGACATCGGAACATGAAAAAAACGTTTCCGCTGCAGAACATTTTCATTCCAACGACATCGGAACATCCAAAAAACGTTTCCGCTGCAGAACATTTTCATTCCAACGACATTGGAACATCCACAAAACGTTTCCGCTGCAGAACATTTTCATTCCAACGACATCGGAACATCTAAAAAACGTTTCCGCTGCAGAACATTTTCATTCCAACGACATCGGAACATCCACAAAACGTTTCCGCTGCAGAACATTTTCATTCCAACGACATCGGAACATCCACAAAACGTTTCCGCTGCAAAACATTTTCATTCCAACGACATCGGAACATCTAAAAAACGTTTCCGCTGCAGAACATTTTCATTCCAACGACATCGGAACATCCAAAAAATGTTTCCGCTGCAGAACATTTTCATTCCAACGACATCGGAACATCTAAAAAACGTTTCCGCTGCAGAACATTTTCATTCCAACGACATCGGAACATCCAAAAAACGTTTCCGCTGCAGAACATTTTCATTCCAACGACATTGGAACATCCACAAAACGTTTCCGCTGCAGAACATTTTCATTCCAACGACATCGGAACATCCAAAAAACGTTTCCGCTGCAGAACATTTTCATTCCAACGACATCGGAACATCCACAAAACGTTTCCGCTGCAGAACATTTTCATTCCAACGACATCGGAACATCTAAAAAACGTTTCCGCTGCAGAACATTTTCATTCCAACGACATCGGAACATCTAAAAAACGTTTCCGCTGCAGAACATTTTCATTCCAACGACATCGGAACATCCAAAAAATGTTTCCGCTGCAGAACATTTTCATTCCAACGACATCGGAACATCCAAAAAACGTTTCCGCTGCAGAACATTTTCATTCCAACGACATTGGAACATCCAAAAAACGGTTCCGCTGCAGAACATTTTCATTCCAACGACATCGGAACATCCACAAAACGTTTCCGCTGCAGAACATTTTCATTCCAACGACATCGGAACATCCACAAAACGTTTCCGCTGCAAAACATTTTCATTCCAACGACATCGGAACATCTAAAAAACGTTTCCGCTGCAGAACATTTTCATTCCAACGACATCGGAACATCCACAAAACGTTTCCGCTGCAGAACATTTTCATTCCAACGACATCGGAACATCCACAAAACGTTTCCGCTGCAAAACATTTTCATTCCAACGACATCGGAACATGAAAAAAACGTTTCCGCTGCAGAACATTTTCATTCCAACGACATCGGAACATCCAAAAAACGTTTCTGCTGCAGAACATTTTCATTCCAACGACATTGGAACATCCACAAAACGTTTCCGCTGCAGAACATTTTCATTCCAACGACATCGGAACATCCACAAAACGTTTCCGCTGCAGAACATTTTCATTCCAACGACATCGGAACATCCACAAAACGTTTCCGCTGCAGAACATTTTCATTCCAACGACAACGGAACATCCCAAAAACGTTTCCGCTGCAGAACATTTTCATTCCAACGACATCGGAACATCCACAAAACGTTTCCGCTGCAGAACATTTTCATTCCAACGACATCGGAACATCCAAAAAACGTTTCCGCTGCAGAACATTTTCATTCCAACGACATCGGAACATCCACAAAACGTTTCCGCTGCAGAACATTTTCATTCCAACGGCATCGGAACATCCAAAAAACGTTTCCGCTGCAGAACATTTTCATTCCAACGACATCGGAACATCCAAAAACGTTTCTGCTGCAGAACATTTTCATTCCAACGACATCGGAACATCCAAAAAACGTTTCCGCTGCAGAACATTTTCATTCCAACGACATCGGAACATCCACAAAACGTTTCCGCTGCAGAACATTTTCATTCCAACGACATCGGAACATCCACAAAACGTTTCCGCTGCAGAACATTTTCATTCCAACGACATCGGAACATCCACAAAACGTTTCCGCTGCAAAACATTTTCATTCCAACGACATCGGAACATGAAAAAAACGTTTCCGCTGCAGAACATTTTCATTCCAACGACATCGGAACATCCAAAAAACGTTTCCGCTGCAGAACATTTTCATTCCAACGACATCGGAACATCCACAAAACGTTTCCGCTGCAGAACATTTTCATTCCAACGACATCGGAACATCCAAAAAACGTTTCCGCTGCAGAACATTTTCATCCCAACGACATCGGAACATCCAAAAAACGTTTTTGCTGCAGAACATTTTCATTCCAACGACATCGGAACATCTACAAAACGTTTCCGCTGCAAAACATTTTCATTCCAACGACATCGGAACATGAAAAAAACGTTTCCGCTGCAGAACATTTTCATTCCAACGACATCGGAACATCCAAAAAAAGTTTCCGCTGCAGAACATTTTCATTCCAACGACATTGGAACATCCAAAAAACGTTTCCGCTGCAGAACATTTTCATTCCAACGACATCGGAACATCCACAAAACGTTTCCGCCGCAGAACATTTTCATTCCAACGACATCGGAACATCCAAAAAACGTTTCCGCTGCAGAACATTTTCATTCCAACGACATCGGAACATCCACAAAACGTTTCCGCTGCAGAACATTTTCATTCCAACGACATCGGAACATCTAAAAAACGTTTCCGCTGCAGAACATTTTCATTCCAACGACATCGGAACATCCAAAAAACGTTTCCGCTGCAGAACATTTTCTTTCCAACGACATCGGAACATCCAAAAAACGTTTCCGCTGCAGCACATTTTCATTCCAACGTCATCGGAACATCCAAAAAACGTTTCCGCTGCAGAACATTTTCATCCCAACGACATCGGAACATCCAAAAAACGTTTTTGCTGCAGAACATTTTCATTCCAACGACATCGGAACATCTACAAAACGTTTCCGCTGCAAAACATTTTCATTCCAACGACATCGGAACATGAAAAAAACGTTTCCGCTGCAGAACATTTTCATTCCAACGACATCGGAACATCCACAAAACGTTTCCGCTGCAGAACATTTTCATTCCAACGACATCGGAACATCCAAAAAACGTTTCCGCTGCAGAACATTTTCATCCCAACGACATCGGAACATCCAAAAAACGTTTTTGCTGCAGAACATTTTCATTCCAACGACATCGGAACATCTACAAAACGTTTCCGCTGCAAAACATTTTCATTCCAACGACATCGGAACATGAAAAAAACGTTTCCGCTGCAGAACATTTTCATTCCAACGACATCGGAACATCTAAAAAATGTTTCCGCTGCAGAACATTTTCATTCCAACGACATCGGAACATCCACAAAACGTTTCCGCTGCAGAACATTTTCATTCCAACGACATCGGAACATCCACAAAACGTTTCCGCTGCAGAACATTTTCATTCCAACGACATCGGAACATCCACAAAACGTTTCCGCTGCAAAACATTTTCATTCCAACGACATCGGAACATGAAAAAAACGTTTCCGCTGCAGAACATTTTCATTCCAACGACATCGGAACATCTAAAAAACGTTTCCGCTGCAGAACATTTTCATTCCAACGACATCGGAACATCCACAAAACGTTTCCGCTGCAGAACATTTTCATTCCAACGACATCGGAACATCCAAAAAACGTTTCCGCTGCAGAACATTTTCATTCCAACGACATCGGAACATCCACAAAACGTTTCCGCTGCAAAACATTTTCATTCCAACGACATCGGAACATCCAAAAAACGTTTCCGCTGCAGAACATTTTCATTCCAACGACATCGGAACATCCACAAAACGTTTCCGCTGCAGAACATTTTCATTCCAACGACATCGGAACATCCAAAAAACGTTTCCGCTGCAGAACATTTTCATTCCAACGACATCGGAACATCCACAAAACGTTTCCGCTGCAAAACATTTTCATTCCAACGACATCGGAACATCCAAAAAACGTTTCCGCTGCAGAACATTTTCATTCCAACGACATCGGAACATTAAAAAAACGTTTCCGCTGCAAAACATTTTCATTCCAACGACATTGGAACATCCAAAAAACGGTTCCGCTGCAGAACATTTCCATTCCAACGACATCGGATCATCCAAAAAACGTTTCCGCTGCAGAACATTTTCATCCCAACGACATCGGAACATCCAAAAAACGTTTTTGCTGCAGAACATTTTCATTCCAACGACATCGGAACATCTACAAAACGTTTCCGCTGCAAAACATTTTCATTCCAACGACATCGGAACATGAAAAAAACGTTTCCGCTGCAGAACATTTTCATTCCAACGACATCGGAACATCTAAAAAACGTTTCCGCTGCAGAACATTTTCATTCCAACGACATCGGAACATCCACAAAACGTTTCCGCTGCAGATCATTTTCATTCCAACGACATCGGAACATCCAAAAAACGTTTCCGCTGCAGAACATTTTCATTCCAACGACATCGGAACATCCACAAAACGTTTCCGCTGCAAAACATTTTCATTCCAACGACATCGGAACATCCAAAAAACGTTTCCGCTGCAGAACATTTTCATTCCAACGACATCGGAACATCCACAAAACGTTTCCGCTGCAGAACATTTTCATTCCAACGACATCGGAACATCCAAAAAACGTTTCCGCTGCAGAACATTTTCATTCCAACGACATCGGAACATCCACAAAACGTTTCCGCTGCAAAACATTTTCATTCCAACGACATCGGAACATCCAAAAAACGTTTCCGCTGCAGAACATTTTCATTCCAACGACATCGGAACATCTAAAAAACGTTTCCGCTGCAGAACATTTTCATTCCAACGACATCGGAACATCCAAAAAACGTTTCCGCTGCAGAACATTTTCATTCCAACGACATCGGAACATCCACAAAACGTTTCCGCTGCAGAACATTTTCATTCCAACGACATCGGAACATCCAAAAAACGTTTCCGCTGCAGAACATTTTCATTCCAACGACATCGGAACATCCAAAAACGTTTCTGCTGCAGAACATTTTCATTCCAACGACATTGGAACATCCAAAAAACGGTTCCGCTGCAGAACATTTCCATTCCAACGACATCGGATCATCCAAAAAACGTTTCCGCTGCAGAACATTTTCATCCCAACGACATCGGAACATCCAAAAAACGTTTTTGCTGCAGAACATTTTTATTCCAACGACATCGGAACATCTACAAAACGTTTCCGCTGCAAAACATTTTCATTCCAACGACATCGGAACATCTAAAAAATGTTTCCGCTGCAGAACATTTTCATTCCAACGACATTGGAACATCCACAAAACGTTTCCGCTGCAGAACATTTTCATTCCAACGACATCGGAACATGAAAAAAACGTTTCCGCTGCAGAACATTTTCATTCCAACGACATCGGAACATCTAAAAAACGTTTCCGCTGCAGAACATTTTCATTCCAACGACATCGGAACATCCACAAAACGTTTCCGCTGCAGAACATTTTCATTCCAACGACATCGGAACATCCAAAAAACGTTTCCGCTGCAGAACATTTTCATTCCAACGACATCGGAACATCCACAAAACGTTTCCGCTGCAAAACATTTTCATTCCAATGACATCGGAACATCCAAAAAACGTTTCCGCTGCAGAACATTTTCATTCCAACGACATCGGAACATCCACAAAACGTTTCCGCTGCAGAACATTTTCATTCCAACGACATCGGAACATCCAAAAAAACGTTTCCGCTGCAGAACATTTTCATTCCAACGACATCGGAACATCCACAAAACGTTTCCGCTGCAAAACATTTTCATTCCAACGACATCGGAACATCCAAAAAACGTTTCCGCTGCAGAACATTTTCATTCCAACGACATCGGAACATCCAAAAACGTTTCTGCTGCAGAACATTTTCATTCCAACGACATTGGAACATCCAAAAAACGGTTCCGCTGCAGAACATTTCCATTCCAACGACATCGGATCATCCAAAAAACGTTTCCGCTGCAGAACATTTTCATCCCAACGACATCGGAACATCCAAAAAACGTTTTTGCTGCAGAACATTTTCATTCCAACGACATCGGAACATCTACAAAACGTTTCCGCTGCAAAACATTTTCATTCCAACGACATCGGAACATGAAAAAAACGTTTCCGCTGCAGAACATTTTCATTCCAACGACATCGGAACATCCAAAAAACGTTTCCGCTGCAGAACATTTTCATTCCAACGACATTGGAACATCCACAAAACGTTTCCGCTGCAGAACATTTTCATTCCAACGACATCGGAACATCTAAAAAATGTTTCCGCTGCAGAACATTTTCATTCCAACGACATCGGAACATCCACAAAACGTTTCCGCTGCAGAACATTTTCATTCCAACGACATCGGAACATCCACAAAACGTTTCCGCTGCAGAACATTTTCATTCCAACGACATCGGAACATCCAAAAAACGTTTCCGCTGCAGAACATTTTCATTCCAACGACATCGGAACATCCACAAAACGTTTCCGCTGCAGAACATTTTCTTTCCAACGACATCGGAACATCCAAAAAACGTTTCCGCTGCAGAACATTTTCATTCCAACGACATCGGAACATCCACAAAACGTTTCCGCTGCAAAACATTTTCATTCCAACGACATCGGAACATCCAAAAAACGTTTCCGCTGCAGAACATTTTCATTCCAACGACATCGGAACATCCAAAAACGTTTCTGCTGCAGAACATTTTCATTCCAACGACATTGGAACATCCAAAAAACGGTTCCGCTGCAGAACATTTCCATTCCAACGACATCGGATCATCCAAAAAACGTTTCCGCTGCAGAACATTTTCATCCCAACGACATCGGAACATCCAAAAAACGTTTTTGCTGCAGAACATTTTCATTCCAACGACATCGGAACATCTACAAAACGTTTCCGCTGCAAAACATTTTCATTCCAACGACATCGGAACATGAAAAAAACGTTTCCGCTGCAGAACATTTTCATTCCAACGACATCGGAACATCCAAAAAACGTTTCCGCTGCAGAACATTTTCATTCCAACGACATCGGAACATCCACAAAACGTTTCCGCTGCAGAACGATTTCATTCCAACGACATCGGAACATCCAAAAAACGTTTCCGCTGCAGAACATTTTCATCCCAACGACATCGGAACATCCAAAAAACGTTTTTGCTGCAGAACATTTTCATTCCAACGACATCGGAACATCTACAAAACGTTTCCGCTGCAAAACATTTTCATTCCAACGACATCGGAACATGAAAAAAACGTTTCCGCTGCAGAACATTTTCATTCCAACGACATCGGAACATCCAAAAAAAGTTTCCGCTGCAGAACATTTTCATTCCAACGACATTGGAACATCCAAAAAACGTTTCCGCTGCAGAACATTTTCATTCCAACGACATCGGAACATCCACAAAACGTTTCCGCTGCAAAACATTTTCATTCCAACGACATCGGAACATGAAAAAAACGTTTCCGCTGCAGAACATTTTCATTCCAACGACATCGGAACATCCAAAAAACGTTTCCGCTGCAGAACATTTTCATTCCAACGACATCGGAACATCCACAAAACGTTTCCGCTGCAGAACGATTTCATTCCAACGACATCGGAACATCCAAAAAACGTTTCCGCTGCAGAACATTTTCATCCCAACGACATCGGAACATCCAAAAAACGTTTTTGCTGCAGAACATTTTCATTCCAACGACATCGGAACATCTACAAAACGTTTCCGCTGCAAAACATTTTCATTCCAACGACATCGGAACATGAAAAAAACGTTTCCGCTGCAGAACATTTTCATTCCAACGACATCGGAACATCCAAAAAAAGTTTCCGCTGCAGAACATTTTCATTCCAACGACATTGGAACATCCAAAAAACGTTTCCGCTGCAGAACATTTTCATTCCAACGACATCGGAACATCCACAAAACGTTTCCGCCGCAGAACATTTTCATTCCAACGACATCGGAACATCCAAAAAACGTTTCCGCTGCAGAACATTTTCATTCCAACGACATCGGAACATCCACAAAACGTTTCCGCTGCAGAACATTTTCATTCCAACGACATCGGAACATCTAAAAAACGTTTCCGCTGCAGAACATTTTCATTCCAACGACATCGGAACATCCAAAAAACGTTTCCGCTGCAGAACATTTTCTTTCCAACGACATCGGAACATCCAAAAAACGTTTCCGCTGCAGAACATTTTCATTCCAACGACATCGGAACATCCAAAAAACGTTTCCGCTGCAGAACATTTTCATCCCAACGACATCGGAACATCCAAAAAACGTTTTTGCTGCAGAACATTTTCATTCCAACGACATCGGAACATCTACAAAACGTTTCCGCTGCAAAACATTTTCATTCCAACGACATCGGAACATGAAAAAAACGTTTCCGCTGCAGAACATTTTCATTCCAACGACATTGGAACATCCACAAAACGTTTCCGCTGCAGAACATTTTCATTCCAACGACATCGGAACATCTAAAAAATGTTTCCGCTGCAGAACATTTTCATTCCAACGACATCGGAACATCCACAAAACGTTTCCGCTGCAGAACATTTTCATTCCAACGACATCGGAACATCCACAAAACGTTTCCGCTGCAAAACATTTTCATTCCAACGACATCGGAACATGAAAAAAACGTTTCCGCTGCAGAACATTTTCATTCCAACGACATCGGAACATCTAAAAAACGTTTCCGCTGCAGAACATTTTCATTCCAACGACATCGGAACATCCACAAAACGTTTCCGCTGCAGAACATTTTCATTCCAACGACATCGGAACATCCAAAAAACGTTTCCGCTGCAGAACATTTTCATTCCAACGACATCGGAACATCCACAAAACGTTTCCGCTGCAAAACATTTTCATTCCAACGACATCGGAACATCCAAAAAACGTTTCCGCTGCAGAACATTTTCATTCCAACGACATCGGAACATCCACAAAACGTTTCCGCTGCAGAACATTTTCATTCCAACGACATCGGAACATCCAAAAAACGTTTCCGCTGCAGAACATTTTCATTCCAACGACATCGGAACATCCACAAAACGTTTCCGCTGCAAAACATTTTCATTCCAACGACATCGGAACATCCAAAAAACGTTTCCGCTGCAGAACATTTTCATTCCAACGACATCGGAACATCCAAAAACGTTTCTGCTGCAGAACATTTTCATTCCAACGACATTGGAACATCCAAAAAACGGTTCCGCTGCAGAACATTTCCATTCCAACGACATCGGATCATCCAAAAAACGTTTCCGCTGCAGAACATTTTCATCCCAACGACATCGGAACATCCAAAAAACGTTTTTGCTGCAGAACATTTTCATTCCAACGACATCGGAACATCTACAAAACGTTTCCGCTGCAAAACATTTTCATTCCAACGACATCGGAACATGAAAAAAACGTTTCCGCTGCAGAACATTTTCATTCCAACGACATCGGAACATCCAAAAAACGTTTCCGCTGCAGAACATTTTCATTCCAACGACATTGGAACATCCACAAAACGTTTCCGCTGCAGAACATTTTCATTCCAACGACATCGGAACATCTAAAAAATGTTTCCGCTGCAGAACATTTTCATTCCAACGACATCGGAACATCCACAAAACGTTTCCGCTGCAGAACATTTTCATTCCAACGACATCGGAACATCCACAAAACGTTTCCGCTGCAGAACATTTTCATTCCAACGACATCGGAACATCCAAAAAACGTTTCCGCTGCAGAACATTTTCATTCCAACGACATCGGAACATCCACAAAACGTTTCCGCTGCAGAACATTTTCTTTCCAACGACATCGGAACATCCAAAAAACGTTTCCGCTGCAGAACATTTTCATTCCAACGACATCGGAACATCCACAAAACGTTTCCGCTGCAAAACATTTTCATTCCAACGACATCGGAACATCCAAAAAACGTTTCCGCTGCAGAACATTTTCATTCCAACGACATCGGAACATCCAAAAACGTTTCTGCTGCAGAACATTTTCATTCCAACGACATTGGAACATCCAAAAAACGGTTCCGCTGCAGAACATTTCCATTCCAACGACATCGGATCATCCAAAAAACGTTTCCGCTGCAGAACATTTTCATCCCAACGACATCGGAACATCCAAAAAACGTTTTTGCTGCAGAACATTTTCATTCCAACGACATCGGAACATCTACAAAACGTTTCCGCTGCAAAACATTTTCATTCCAACGACATCGGAACATGAAAAAAACGTTTCCGCTGCAGAACATTTTCATTCCAACGACATCGGAACATCCACAAAACGTTTCCGCTGCAGAACATTTTCATTCCAACGACATCGGAACATCCAAAAACGTTTCTGCTGCAGAACATTTTCATTCCAACGACATTGGAACATCCAAAAAACGGTTCCGCTGCAGAACATTTCCATTCCAACGACATCGGATCATCCAAAAAACGTTTCCGCTGCAGAACATTTTCATCCCAACGACATCGGAACATCCAAAAAACGTTTTTGCTGCAGAACATTTTCATTCCAACGACATCGGAACATCTACAAAACGTTTCCGCTGCAAAACATTTTCATTCCAACGACATCGGAACATGAAAAAAACGTTTCCGCTGCAGAACATTTTCATTCCAACGACATCGGAACATCCACAAAACGTTTCCGCTGCAGAACATTTTCATTCCAACGTCATCGAAACATCCAAAAAACGTTTCCGCTGCAGAACATTTTCATTCCAACGACATTGGATTATCCACAAAACGTTTCTGCTGCAGAACATTTTCATTCCAACGACATCGGAACATCCACAAAACGTTTCCGCTGCAAAACATTTTCATTCCAACGACATCGGAACATCCAAAAAACGTTTCCGCTGCAGAACATTTTCATTCCAACGACATCGGAACATCCACAAAACGTTTCCGCTGCAGAACATTTTCATTCCAACGACATCGGAACATGAAAAAAACGTTTCTGCTGCAGAACATTTTCATTCCAACGACATCGAAACATCCAAAAAACGTTTCCGCTGCAGAACATTTTCATTCCAACGACATTGGAACATCCACAAAACGTTTCCGCTGCAGAACATTTTCATTCCAACGACATCGGAACATCCACAAAACGTTTCCGCTGCAAAACATTTTCATTCCAACGACATCGGAACATGAAAAAAACGTTTCCGCTGCAGAACATTTTCATTCCAACGACATCGGAACATCTAAAAAACGTTTCCGCTGCAGAACATTTTCATTCCAACGACATCGGAACATCCACAAAACGTTTCCGCTGCAGAACATTTTCATTCCAACGACATCGGAACATCCAAAAAACGTTTCCGCTGCAGAACATTTTCATTCCAACGACATCGGAACATCCAAAAAACGTTTCCGCTGCAGAACATTTTCTTTCCAACGACATCGAAACATCCACAAAACGTTTCCGCTGCAGAACATTTTCATTCCAACGACATCGGAACATCCAAAAACGTTTCTGCTGCAGAACATTTTCATTCCAACGACATCGGAACATGAAAAAAACGTTTCCGCTGCAGAACATTTTCATTCCAACGACATCGGAACATCCAAAAAACGTTTCTGCTGCAGAACATTTTCATTCCAACGACATCGGAACATCCACAAAACGTTTCCGCTGCAGAACATTTTCATTCCAACGACATCGGAACATCCACAAAACGTTTCCGCTGCAGAACATTTTCATTCCAACGACATCGGAACATCCAAAAAACGTTTCCGCTGCAGAACATTTTCATTCCAACGACATCGGAACATCCAAAAAACGTTTCCGCTGCAGAACATTTTCTTTCCAACGACATCGAAACATCCACAAAACGTTTCCGCTGCAGAACATTTTCATCCCAACGACATCGGAACATCCAAAAAACGTTTTTGCTGCAGAACATTTTCATTCCAACGACATCGGAACATCTACAAAACGTTTCCGCTGCAAAACATTTTCATTCCAACGACATCGGAACATGAAAAAAACGTTTCCGCTGCAGAACATTTTCATTCCAACGACATCGGAACATCCAAAAAACGTTTCCGCTGCAGAACATTTTCATTCCAACGACATCGGAACATCCAAAAACGTTTCTGCTGCAGAACATTTTCATTCCAACGACATTGGAACATCCAAAAAACGGTTCCGCTGCAGAACATTTCCATTCCAACCACTTCGGATCATCCAAAAAACGTTTCCGCTGCAGAACATTTTCATTCCAACGACATCGGAACATCCAAAAAACGTTTTTGCTGCAGAACATTTTCATTCCAACGACATCGGAACATCTACAAAACGTTTCCGCTGCAAAACATTTTCATTCCAACGACATCGGAACATGAAAAAAACGTTTCCGCTGCAGAACATTTTCATTCCAACGACATCGGAACATCTAAAAAACGTTTCCGCTGCAGAACATTTTCATTCCAACGACATCGGAACATCCACAAAACGTTTCCGCTGCAGAACATTTTCATTCCAACGACATCGGAACATCCAAAAAACGTTTCCGCTGCAGAACATTTTCATTCCAACGACATCGGAACATCCAAAAAACGTTTCTGCTGCAGAACATTTTCATTCCAACGACATCGGAACATCCACAAAACGTTTCCGCTGCAGAACATTTTCATTCCAACGACATCGGAACATCCACAAAACGTTTCCGCTGCAGAACATTTTCATTCCAACGACATCGGAACATGAAAAAAACGTTTCTGCTGCAGAACATTTTCATTCCAACGACATCGAAACATCCAAAAAACGTTTCCGCTGCAGAACATTTTCATTCCAACGACATCGGAACATCCACAAAACGTTTCCGCTGCAAAACATTTTCATTCCAACGACATCGGAACATGAAAAAAACGTTTCCGCTGCAGAACATTTTCATTCCAACGACATCGGAACATCTAAAAAACGTTTCCGCTGCAGAACATTTTCATTCCAACGACATCGGAACATCCACAAAACGTTTCCGCTGCAGAACATTTTCATTCCAACGACATCGGAACATCCAAAAAACGTTTCCGCTGCAGAACATTTTCATTCCAACGACATCGGAACATCCAAAAAACGTTTCTGCTGCAGAACATTTTCTTTCCAACGACATCGAAACATCCACAAAACGTTTCCGCTGCAGAACATTTTCATTCCAACGACATCGGAACATCCACAAA